>NW_020955461.1:442116-672775 GCF_003031625.1 Empidonax traillii | reverse complement strand
GTGCGCGGAACTGAGCCCACCCTTTAATCCTGAGGTTCATCTGCCGGGGCCAAGCGAGCTTGGACGGTGGCAGTGAGGTCCTCAGGACGTAGATGGATTGCCAAATAATTCACACCAGCTAGCACAACTGTAATTGCAGCCTAGTAGCTCTGAAAGTGCTTGTTCCAGAATGAATATCTGATGCTTATTCTTAAGCCCAGAGGCAAACACATTTATTACGTTTTGCAATTGGCAATCACAGACATAAGAATTAAAGTCTTTTTTGAAGAAAACCCTTTTGAGATTCACCTGTTTGTCTGGAAAATAAAATGTTTAAAGAGGAAGGATGAAGAATGAAAAAGAAAGGCATCTGTATTGGGCATGTTTCAGAACCACAGTGAAGCAGCACTTAAAATATATCCTGCTGTTCAATTAAGGAGTAGAAGAAAAGAAAGTACCTATAGGTTTTTAAATGTCATGACATTCTTTTACAGAAAAAAAAGAAAAGCAAGAACAGGGCACACAGAAAGGTCTTTGTTTTCAATTTCAGGCAAAATTGTAGCAGACACTAAAAATTTAGACAAGTAAATATTTAATTAAATTGATGATCAAAGTTTCTACCAAACATTGAAAAGGATTGGAAGGTGGGTTTTGTCTTGCCTCTTTATGATGCATAAATTTCAGCCTTGCATTAAATACATTTTATAAAGTGCATTACATTGTGAGTCTGGTCAATGGAGGCTGTGTCTTGATTGGTAGAGTATTCTATTCCCCAGTGGCACTGGCTGCCTTTTTACATTGAATTTCTAAGCCATCCTTTATTGCAGCATATATCTGTGAAAGCATTCAGTCGTGCAAACAATAACAAAGCGCAAACAAAGGGTGTTTGTATTTTAAGCCATACACTGTAAATATAGAAAAGATGACCTCAAACTACTTACCACAGTAGAAAATGGCAGTGGATAATATTCATGTTTACTTGTCTGAAATTTTTTTTTTTAGAGAATTGTTTGCCTGGGGAAAGAGGTGGGGGAGAATCTAGTGTTTCCTGGTCCCTGGCTTGCCTTAGTTTGGGGATTTTGCACAAAGCACAGTAAACCAGCTGTTGCATGCATTTAGAAAACACCAACTAAAATTCCCACTGGAAGTTTTAAAAATAGAAATGTTGCAGGAGCAAAGACTGACCAGTGAAGGCTATTTCTCTTGAGCCTTTAGAAAGCTCTAGGATTAAAGTGTCTGGGTTACTATTTTCCTCATGCTCCTCACGTTTACTTCCCCTACAGCTCAAAGGTAGGGAGGGCATTCAGAGTTCCCCTCCCTGGAATCAGAGTAAGGCCAGTTCAACAGCCAAAGCCAGCAGTCAAAAAGTGCTCCCAGATCCAAAAACCGCCCCTGTTTTTCACCAGACAAGAGTGGTGTGGTTTAAGCACCAAACTTCAGAAGGGAATTCACGAATAAAAATAGGAAATAGAAACAGAAAAGGAGCTTTGTCCACCACAAACATTGACAACAAGTACAATCTGACACCAAAGTCCTCTCATTCAAGGACAGAGGATTTTTCTAGGCACTGAGATACCTGAAACTTACATTTTCCAATCCCCGAGGTCCTTTGTAAAGCGAGAGTTTAGGTCCCTGCTTCCCTTTGTGAAAGTAAAACAGCAGCACATACACACGAGGGTGGACTCACCCCTCAGCAAAGACACAGTCTCTCCAGAGCACTTCACAAGGTATCAGAAAGGCACATTTCTTATCGCTGACACTAGCAGCAGATTTTTCTGTAGCTTGACAAAATGAAGGCTGAATATACTGAAAACTGAAACGGGGAGAGGGAAGAGATATCACGAAGCAAAGAGGGGGGAAGAGTTACTATGAAGCGAAGCAACAGGTACAAGCAGCAGCCAGCAAATCACGATCACAGCAGTGGGAACCAATTATTATTCATCGCTAGCAAGACTCTTGATTATTTTAACAAAATACAGCCAAAATCTCTCGGAAGAATGCAAACGCCTTGGCCCGGCGGCCTGAGGGCGGCTGGGGACCGTATGGTGCCACTTCCCAGAGCTCCGCAGCGGGCAGCGCCGCGGGGCCGAGGCAGGAGCCGGAGCATCCTGCGGGCATCGCTGGCGCCGGCTCAAATTATTCAGAGCAGTGCCATCTACCGGAGCCAGCTGCGTAATGCAGCCTTTCCCGGAGGCCTGCTCTTTGTTTTTCGTTCCTGTCTTTAATTAACTTGCGTGTTTTGATAGACGAGGCGACGGCTGATGAATGCTGAAGATTTTAGAAGTACCCTTTGTATTTCATTAAAATGCCTCACAAAATGTTTTCTAAAGGTCAAACTTCTCCGTATGGTGCTCAGTTTCTTTAGATGTTCTAAATCATGAGAGAGAAAAGGGACTTTTTTTTTTTTAATTGATACTCTCCAGCACAATAAAAGCTCAATCAGTAAAGCACTTAAGCAAATCCTCACCTTTAAGCATCTAAGTGGTTTCTCTGATGGTGGCAGAAATAATTGCATGTCCTCAAAGTCCTGTAGAGCAAGGCATGAGATCAGGGTAAAAAAGAAAAAGAATATACTTCTAAAAGTATCTGTCTTTTATCTACCAAGGAAAAAGTATCTGTTTCTTAGTTACCAGAGAATCATTCAGACATATTCTGGACTCAGAATTCTGCATTAAAAAAAAAAAAAAAAAAAAAAAAAAAAAAAAAAAAAAAAAAAAAAAAAAAAAAAAAAAAAAAAAAAAAAAAAAAAAAAAAGGAAAAAATAACTATGAGAAGAGTACATGAAGTAAAAATTTAGTTATAGACTTTGCAGAACTGATGCTTATAACTGCAAACTCTTTCTGGATGTTTTAATATACTAAAAATCTCTCTCTACTTATGTTTCTAAGAGCATCAGGAACAATAATAATAATAATTTTACAGCCTCTGTACTAGCTCTGGTTTTACACTTGAGGAACTCAGATACAGGTAGAATTTAAGCTGTGCTAATCAATCTTGAATAACCTACCTGAGTTACTGAGGGAGTCTGCAGGAGATATAAAAGATGTTGCCTTATCACTTTATGGACTGTACAAAGAAGCTGATGAGGAAATAATTTTTAGAACAAAAATAAAGGACCTCTAGTGACAGTATCCTGGTTATATTTTTAAAGAAAAAAAAGTCTTAGAAAAACTTGTAATTAAATTGTGGGCTTCGGTGCTACATTTTACTATGGACATCAAAAGTATAGAAATATGTTCCTAAAGGATTATCTACATTTACGGATGATAACTCCATCAAAGAGTTATAGTTCTATATCTTTGTTTTCCAGAACTGCCTTTTTATGGTCTTATGGATATTCAAAGCACATTTTCAGTCAGCTCCTGCATCAGTTGTGAGTGTGTTCGGCACCACCACAAACTTATCACTAGATCTTTCACACCGTTCTCCAGGCAATGTGATGCACATCATCAGTGGCCAGCTGTGATCATTTTGTCTAGGAGCTTACTGCCACATCTACAGAAGGGTTTTGAGCACCCATACGTAGTGTGATGGTCTCTGTTGGCAGTTGGGAAGTCTCCAAAGAGCCAGTCAGATCCTTCAGAGCAGTGGAATCCCTGGAGCTTAAATCCCTGGTATGTAATTTTTGCCAGCACATTTGCCTAAACCCTAATGGGATGGGATTTCCTTAAATACTGGTGATCCCTCAAACTTCTAATCCAACAGAGAGCATCAGAGCATGCTTCTAGGAGAAGTTTCATGCTCAGGGTAAACTATTGCTTTGGAAGAAAAAAAGCTTCTGAAATTAGGTTGGTTGGTTCAGGACTTGATGGATGGGTACAACTGTCATGGGAAGCTGTACAAAGTGAGGGAGGTAAGGAGCATCTAATGTCTACCCTGGCTGCAAGCAGGCCCAGAAACCCCTATTTCCAGCCACACAAGAGTCACCCAACAGCTCTTGTGATCTGTACCAGATCCAGCAGGTCCTGGTGAAGCATTGCAGTTTTTGGAATTGGAAGGTTCCGTTTCATTATCAGGTTCCTACATCAATTCTCCCAGCATCTTATGTCAGTCATTTAAGTGCTTCTTAAGGAGAAATGTGGGAACAACTTAAGCCGGCAGCACCTGCATTCAGTCAATTAGAATCAAAAGGGACTGTTTTGGCCTTGGAGCTGAGAGGGAATATGTGAATCAAAACACTGAGTTTGCAAAAAGTCCTGGGAATTCTAGTTAACTGGATGACAACACCAGGTGCTGTTTACCAAAGAACCCTAATAAAGGGGAAACACAGAGAGAGCTCTGTGGAGAATCCCAAAAAATGAATCATGGTATGTGTGTAACCTCGTTTCTTCATTGTCCATATTTGGTGGCCCCAACAGGATGTGCGTTACAGGAGTTTTTGAAGACCACGACCCAGTGGGGTTAACTGAGTTAGTTCTGCTGAGAGAAAGTCTGTCTTCACTTGAATTCATTCACTGCAGAGGAAAGCGGGGGGGTAAACACAAAAGGCTGAATTTCATGACGAAATAGTAAAGCATTGAAAGCCCCTCCATAGTTATGAAGGCATCTGTACTGATCTTCTAAGAGCAGAAGAGGAATGTAAGCAAGAGAAGACTCTGGCAGAAAAGCAGATAGAGACAGATATGCTTTGGAGACCAGCCAGCCTTTTTTAATTGTATCACTCCCATACGCCCTTTGCACTGGATTTTGAGAGGGCCTACAATCAAAATCCAACAAAATGTAGCAAGAAAATCTGCTTATGGATTTAACACCACATATCCAACTGTGATATATTACAGACTCCTAGTTTCAGCACCTGCAGCTGGGTTAGCTTCTTGCAGACACCAGGGATAAAAGGTAGCTGGTGGGTGCCCAGGTCACTGTAGATGAGGTGAGATGGAGTCCTTGGATTTGATGTGGACAGAATGCTTCCTCCTGCAGCAGTTCTCCTGAGAGTGCTCCAATGCACTGCTGACACACAGTAGATGCGAGAGACACACTAGGAATGTTCGTAAAGTCATGCTGTCAGCTTTCATGTGCTAGAAAAAGAAACAAGTAGTATATAATACACAGTCCTGCTCTATGGCAACAAATTCCCTATAAAAATGCTGCTGGAAGCCTTGGCAACACCAGTTGCTTAAACAGAGGAGAACGCTGGATTAAAATTTTGAGGGAGTATTAATATAGGAAAAAAATAATCTTCATTTCTGACTCACTTCTGCACTTGTATCATGAAATGCTCACAGTTCTGACAAGTGTGAGAAGGCTCCTCATATGAGTGTTTCCTGACCTGACTTTCTGAATTAGATTTGCTGAGTGTTGGCTGCCAGCTGGTAAATGAGAAGCGAAACCAGTCATCGGTTTCTGCACTGGCTGTTCTGGGACAGCAGCTTCAGGTGCTAAGTCTTGAGATTGGTTCCCTGCAGCTTTTGAAGACAATGGAAGGGGCTTAATACATTTTATATCTATAATTATTACACATAATTGCATTTTCTACATGCACTGGGATGTATCCACTGTCTTTGCAGACTAAGGGATCACTGAGTTACTTACATAGAGTCCTTCAAGCAAGTCAGGTGCCAATTTAGCATATTTCCAATACGTTTGCCCATGGCAGATTTCTCTCCCTCTGGAGATGCAACTGAGGGACAGATGGAGGTGTCCAAGGTGATTACACTCTTATTGCTTAGGCAGTTAAATACACATAGCTCTTATGCTATGTGGCCCCAGCTAAGCCCATCTCTACACCCCAGGACTAGCTGGTGGTGTACAGCCCCCCAACAGCTTCACCACCAACCACAAAACTCCCTGAAGTCAGCAGCAGCTGCCTCCTTCAAACAGCAATGCCACCCTTAGTGAAACACAGGAAATCCCTGTAAATAAATCTCAGAACTTGCCATTTTGTTACAAGGTTTACGGCAGGGACAGGATTAAGAGAGCACAATGAACATGGCAAAAAAAGGTAATTCAAGTGATGATAAACAAGATAAAGAAGTAGCTGCAGTTATGTGAGGGATGTCTTTGTGGTTTGCAAAAGTGAATACTGTTTAACAGAAAGGTGTGATTATTGGTCATGTTCAGCAGGCTACTTACAATGAAAGTTTTATTAAAACTCACAATTATGCTATGCAACAAGTAAAAAAATGAATAACTTATTTTGAGGAAAAAAATGAGTTCTACTCTCATACTTTTGACCCCAAAAACAACAAAACATTTAGACAAATGTTTAATTTCAGTCATATGCTGAAGTTCCCAAAATCAAGGAAATAAAACGAAATAGGATTTCAGAGTGTTTTGAATCAGCCACAAACATAATTTCCCTGAAGAGTTCTGTTTCAGTTATATTTCATCATAAAATATGAAGGTCATGGGGGGAGAGGTTTGAACTGCTTTTGGTATTTCTAAATGTATTTTTGAATCAGCCAAATTGTAAAATATGGGTTTGCAGAATTCCCTAAACTGAGTGGCCAGTAAAAGTTACAAACCTTCTGATATTTAAAATCACAACTCAGCAGGTTGGTAAACTTCAGCATACAAATGTTTAGGTTAGGGGGGGTTAATAGTTTACTTGAGCTAAGAGATTCTGCTTTCCTTCAAGTAACTTAGAAAATCTGTATAGCTGACTGTAAGAGAAGGGTGGAAAAGACATAGTCAGTCTTACATAAAACCTGGAAATAAGCAGAGGAACATGTTAAGAGCAAGCAGATTATTTCACTATTTTAATTTGTCAAATTTTAAATTTGGTGTATATGTTAGTACTTACCTTGTAACTACTAGTTAGTAACACAGTAAAAGGAAAAAAATTAATGTTGAACCTGCATAAAATCACCTTCATAGAGTGACCATTTATCCATCAAACCCCAGCAGTGATCACAGCGCATTGGTTGAACGCCATGTCCTTACAGTACAACTCAAAAAACGTTTAGAAGCATTCTTACGTGTGACAACACCACACCTGAAGAAACAGTGCTGTCAGGTAGGTCACAGCACCATTAAATGTTCAGAACATGGAGATGTGGGCAGGAACTCCAATCTCAGAGCTCCACTATCACATGGTAAAAATGATTGATATTCCACAAGTTGCACTCTGAACATCATGTGCTAAGATAGCCTCAAAAATTCAAAGCTTAGACAAGAGTCTTTGCATGTTGATTGATGGCCTTGTGTCACTCTGGTTTATGGGTTATGACCACTGGAGACTTCAAAATGAACTAAGCCAAACATAACAGCATCCTTGCTCAGTGAAGCAAGGATGCAGGACTCAGAAACCAAACTGTTCTGTCAAAAAAGAAAATATTTAGCTCAAAAAATATGTCAGACTTTCAACATATTTGACATTTCCCATATTCAATGCATACAAAAGAGAGTATGATGAATGCAGTCAAAGCATCCAGAATGCTTCTTTGACATTAAAATATCTAATCTGGTATACTACCCTTAAATAATTCACACATCTCTTTTATGTTGGTTTCCCTGTCTTCGTTGTCCTACAGAAGAAATATCTTCATTAAACAAAAACTACTCCTCTTATATGGGGTAGTATTAGAAGCTGTCCTTACGCACAGTACAAAACTATCAATATGCTTTAATGACGCTGATGAACAGCATATATTAACTGCAGTCCTTTAAGCATACAAATATCAAGTGTATTTATCCTGTATTAGGACTGTAATTTCTTGTGACAGGAGGAATTTTTCTTAGCATGTAAGATGAAATATATATAAAAGGTCATGATTACCTAATCCTTCAAATTCAGCCATAGTTTTTATAAGGATGTAATTTGTAAGATATGAGTGGTTAATTTGCAATCTTCTGTTCTTTAATTTTGTTAGGAATCCTCACGTCTCACATAATTCTTGTTGAAAAAGAAAAATCACATAAAACTGGATTATTAATATGTTGCTGAACTTTTCACAGTTTAGAAAGCTACAAACAGGACAGAGTTTATCAACTCTCACCAAATTTAACAGAAGAGTTTTAGATCAGACATAAGCAATCTAAGAAAAGACACCTATCATAGAATCATAGAATCATAGAATCATAGAATCATAGAATAGATTGGGTTGGAAAAGACCTCCAAGATCATCGAGTCCAACCCCTTATTCAAAATGATAAAAGGATAAGTGGCCATAATTCTCCTAATTTTGTACTGAAGGCACACATGAAAGATTTTAACTGAGATTTAATACTCAGTAGTGACTTTCCAGGAGACATTTTTCTAGCCAATTAGATAAGAAATTTCTAACAAACCATGCTCTCACACTTTTGTCATTCATACAGTTTAGATCAATGGACAAGTACCTGACAGGTAATTTTTTATTCCTATAGCATTTTCACTTCATATCTGTTTTGGCCTTAAACTCTACTTTTCTGACAGACAGATGCTGTCCTTCTCTCTTGCAGGTGATATGTGCAATTGTGTAGTTGAGCATCCCAAAAAACAAGACTGGAGCTACAGGAATAGAGAGTATGACACAAGTACACAGAAAAACAGAGCCTCATGTGCCTCCTTTACAATCTCTGGACAAGAGGATTGTTCTCTACGAGATATGCTTTTAAGCAGAGTGGGAAAAGTATCTGTTTACTGCAGAATTTTTAGATGCTTGTAAGATTTTTTAAAGCCTTACAAATTACAATAGTTTTTTAAGTCTCCACCATCACAAACTAGCTCTTCTCCCATTAAATTAATAGGTATATCACCCTACATTTTTATGGAAGCAGGACTCTAGCCACACATTTTAGAAATGAGGCTATTTATGCAGGGGTTTTTTCAGACCTTCTGTTCAACACTTGGTTGGGCAACAAAGACTTAGACTAAAGAATTTTCTTTATTTCTCTATGTACATACATTTATATATAGGTTACTGTTCATCATATATAGACTTGTGGATGAGACTACTTAAAGCGTACAGTTCCAAATACATTATATTGATAGTCATAGTTGAGTCTCAATCTAGCTTGCCTAACTTCAGGAACTTGAAAGGGTGCCTACATCAGAATTCTGGTTGCTTTAGCTGCCCCACTTGTCACTGAAGAGAGGTAGACAATTCAATGAAGGCAATTCAGCTGCATCTGAGACTGCAGATACCATGCACGTGGAGTTTTACACACACAAAGGGAGATTGCACACGTGGCAAAGCAACCAGGTGCTACTAATACATGGCGAAACGTCTGCCCGACATGTCTTGATCAGTTACCACAAACTTAAACTGTGTGGTACTCCATCCTCATAGTCCATGATAGCTGTCTCACAGCTGTAATACCCTGAATGTGAAAAGACAGCTTGTCAGACTTGACCAATACAAACTGGCTGTTCAGAATAGGTTTTTCTAATCATCTTTCCAGCATACAAGGGTTATACTAGAAGACATGCAGCCACAGGCTGTGTAAATATAGCATGCAACACCACAGTTGCCATTGTATCTTGAGAATTTCTTCCTCTTAAAGCTGCCACAAGGAATGGCATAGTCCTTAGCCTATAGTGTAACACTGAAACACAAGTAATGTGTTTCAGAACTGTGTTAATTCTTCAGAAATGTGAACACGGATTTGTTTCTATGTCAGCGACCTGTAGGAAACAAGTTAATTGATTTGTTGACCTATGGGAAGAAAAATTCATGGCAACCTCAACAAACTCTTGAATTCTAGGCTGACTACTCGTCTTCTGATTATATACTGGTGCAATTCCATTGATGTGAATGACAAAGTCCCCAAAAGAGTGCCCATATGAGAGATGAAACACATCCATTAAACTCTGAGCATATTTTTATCTATAAGATTAAAAAATCTAAAAGAATATTTAAAAGGGGAGAGGAAAAATTCCACTTTAATATTCGCACCTGCATCAGTTCCAGTAACATCACAACAGGTAAGCTTAGCAGGACAGTGAGGCACCTGGGCTCCAGGTCTTTAACACCACTAAGACCAAGTCTTGAGCTACAAGCTCACCAAAGGGTTTTACTTTAAAAATATACAAAGCATGAACAATATTCACCCTCTGAATATATTAGAAGAGCCCTCAGTTCTTTTGACACCTTAAGAGAGAGCACAAAGGAGAAGCTGCTCATGTTTCCTCAGGAGGTACTTTACTGGTAAAGCCTAAGAAATAAGAATATGTGGCAAAAGTTTAAAGGGTAACGTTCAACCAAAATAAAGCATTCCCTAAAGCACGGACTTAGCACATGCCCCAGGAAACTAGCAGGGACTGATGTATGGGATAGAACATTGCCTCACCTCTGTGTAATTTGACCTATCCCTTCCCCACACACACACACTCCTGAGTTGATTCGAGCCAATAATTGATATAATAATCCAGTGTCTTACACCAGATAACCTCATCCTGGTACTCATCCACAGGTGCTGAAGTGCTCTTTTGTGATAGGAATGGCAAAGGGGGAAGATATCCATCTGTTTCAACTTAAGTTTTGTGAATTTTCAAGCACAGAAATGTCTTTGTGATTGAAAATGTGAACAGACTTTTCAAAATAAATACATAAAATACCTTTAAAACGTCAACCATTAAGGATCCATCATTCTAAATTAAAGCTGGCTTCCTGGATCAAAACACACAGGCAAGTAGACATACAGACTTCTTTACTTCTAAAAAGTGACAGATTTTATGCTGGTAATGAATGTTTTCATAAAATGTTGGTGGTAATAATTTAAATTTTATACTCACAAGAAAACCTACTAATAATTTTTACAGCTTTGTTTTCCTTCATTGCACTGTGCTTAACTGAGTAAGGTCTTTTTACAACCATGCATAATGACAGACACTGCCAAGAGAGAAATTTTTATAAGCCTTATTGGTAAGAGTTTCTTGTAGCTCAAGTATTTAATAAATAATGTTCTTTCTGCTACCTAGTTAGAACTGTGATACAAAGACCTATGGTACTGAAAACAATGATATAATATCCGTTTGAACTTTTTTTTGTTTGTAGCATCTAGATTCCTTTCTTTAAATAATGAAGTAGTCATATAAGGATTTCCCAGAACCAAGAACTAGGCCAAAGTAGTAAGATTGTCGGGCTTACAAAATTTCAGAGAGGAATTTGGCTAATGATCACAAGTTCAACATAACATGAACATCTCTGAAGCTGCTTTCTGAAGTTTCACATCCAGAGGGATTTTTCTGTCTACAAACAGATGTTTGTAAAAAGGAAACTGAAGTTATAACTTGGTTGAATAAGCAAATGTCTCCTCAACTGGGAAAGGCAGTCTTCATGCAGCAAAGTCCCAGCTTGAACAGCAGATGTGCCACTTAAGCAAAACTCCCTTTAATTGTTCCAGATGAAAGGTCAAGATCATAGAATCATAGAAACAGCCAGGTTGGAAAGGACCTCTGAGATCACAAAGTCCAACCCTTAATCCACTACCACTGTGGTTACTAGACTATGGCACTAAGTGCCATGTCCAGTCTCACCTTAAAAACCTCCAGAGATGGGGAATCCACCCCCTCCCTGGGCAGCCCATTTCAATGCCTGATTACCCTCTCTGTAAAGAATTTCTTCCTAATATCCAACCTAAACCTCCTCTGGCAGAGCTTGAGACCATGCCCTCTTGTCTGATAATTGCCTGGGAAGAGATCAACCCCCACCTGGCTACAATCTCCTTTCAGATACTTGTAGAGAGTGATGAGGTCACCCCTGAGCCTCCTCTTCTCCAGACTAAACAACCCCTTTTCCCTCAGCCTCTCCTCATAGGACTTGTGCTCAAGTCCCTTCACCAGCCTCGTTGCTCTTCTCTGGACCCGCTCCAGCACCTCAATATCCTTCCTGAACTGAGGGGCCCAAAACTGGACATAGGATTCCAGGTGTGGCCTCACCTGCACTGAGTACAGGGGAAGAATCACTTCCCTGCTCCTGCTGGCCACACCATTCTTGATACAGGCCAGGATGCCATTGGCCCTCTTGGCCACCTGGGCACACTGCTGGCTCATGTTCAGCCTCCTGTCAATCAGAACCCCCAGGTTCCTTTCTGCCTGGCTGCTCTCCAGCCACTCTGTGCCCAGCCTGTAGCGCTGCAGGGGGTTGTTGTGGCCAAAGTGCAGGACCCGGCACTTGGCCTTGTTGAACTTCATCCCATTGGAATCAGCCCAACTCTCCAGTCTGTCCAGGTCCCTCTGCAGAGCCCTCCTGCCTTCCAGCTGATCGACACTCCCCCCCAGCTTGGTGTCATCTGCAAATTTGCTGATGATGGACTCAATCTTCCATTCTAAATCATCAGTAAAGATATTAAACAGGACTGGGCCCAACACTGATCCCTGGGGGGCCACCACTAGTGACCGGCGGCCAACTGGATACAGCCCCATTCACCAGCACTCACTGGGCCCGGCCCTCCAGCCAGTTCTTAACCCAGCACAGAGTGCCCCTGTCCAAGCCGTGGGCTGGCAGCTTTTCCAGGAGTATATTATGGGAGAGAGTGTCAAAGGCTTTGCTGAAGTCCAGATAGACACATCCACAGCCTTCCCCTCATCCACCAGGTAGGTCATCTGATCATAAAAGGAGATCAGCTTGGTCAGATGGGACCTGCCTTTCCTAAACCTGTGCTGACTGGGTCTAATCCCTTGTCCATCCTGTAGGTGCTGTGTGATTGCACTCAGGATGATCTGCTCCATAACCTTGCCAGGCACTGAGGTCAGGCTGGCAGGCCTGTAGTTTCCTGGGTCCTCCTTCCAGCCCTTTTTGTGGATTGGCATGACGTTCACCAAATTCCAACCACCTGGGACCTCCCCAATGAGCCAGGACTGTTGGTAAATGATGGAGAGCAGCTTGGCAAGCCCTTCTGCCAGCTCCCTCATCCCAGCACTCTTGGGTGGATCCTATCTGGTCCCTTAGACTTGTGAGGATCCCAGTGGCTCAGCAGATCGCTAACTGTTTCCTCCTTGATTACAGGGGGGCTATTCAGCTTCTTATCCCTGTCTACAAGCTCCAGAAGCCAGCTGTCCTCAGGAGAACCTGTCTTACTGTTGGAGACTGAAGTAAAGAAGGTGTTAAATACCTCAGCCTTTTCCTCATCTTTAATAAATATGCTCCCCCTCATGTCCAATAAAGAATGGAGGTTTTCCTTGTCCCTCCCTTTGCTATAGAAAGACTTTTTGTTATCCTTAACAGAAGTAGCAAGATTGAGTTCAAATTTTGCCTTCATCTCTGTGATTTTCTTTCTACAAGACCTAGCTATATTCCTAAACTCTTCCTGAGTAGCCAGATGTTTTAGTGCCTAAGGCATTACAGGGTAGCACTTGAGCATCCTGCTATACCACCAGTAATGCCAAGAATTAAATTAAATTAAATCTCAAGGCTTCAGCTGTAATGAAGAAGTGCATGTTTCTTCTCAGGAAATAATTGCAAAAAAACTGTGCAAGTCTGGTTGTGTTTTGCTCTAAGCTACCTTCTGACTTTCATACAGCCTCAAAGGCAGGCTGCAGTTGCCAGAAGCCCCAAGGGATCCATATCAAATAGTAAATCCAAGGCAGTGAAGCTATTTTGTCTCAATCACATCCTTGTCTAAAGGGGTATAGAAGATGTATAGGTGTACATAGGGTCTTAAGAGCAAATGTGTTTTCCCTGGCTTACAGGCATTTTGTTCTGCTGCTGAGGTTCAAATACTGACTAAACGGTCAAACTGGAGCCTAAGAAAGAAAGGCCAGTTGAAAATGGACAGATATGAAATTATACAGTTTACAAAGTCCCTTTCAAAGAAGGTTTGATTACATCAATAAAGAGATCATTCAAATAGCCTGTTGAATAACTTCACTTAATGCAGGTGGAGGTATCCACAAGAAGCTGTGCTACAAAGCAGATGTTTGGCTTGAATGGAAATATTTTCACATCAGCTCACCAAGACAGTTGCTAAAAAAAAAACCCCACTATTACTGTGGCATGAAGTTTGCATGCGGATCCTTAAATGCAACACATGACAATTTACTCTGTTTAGGACAACTAGAATCTTGGATCCAGCTTTAAGAACAAGGGTCATCTGTAATACAAAGGAATCAGCACAGAGCTGTGGACAACATATATTATCTTTGTAGTGCATATTTTTAAAAGCATTTCTTTCCTGCTGTAATTTGGCAGTTTCAGGGTAACAGGAAAGGATGGAGAAAATCAATTACATTTCAACTTAGCGGTGCTCTGAGGAAAAGGACCGTAAGTACTCTGTTAGCACTTGCTCATCAATTCGTGCATGGCTGGAAATTTGGACACACACCCATTATTTGCAATCTACAGGCTCTTCAGTTACATTTGCTCTTGGTCCACATCTGTCTTCACCTCCGGTTGCTCATCTCAGCATGAACTAGGTCTTGGGGCAGCAGTCCCACAAAGCATCTGGCACAAATTCTGTGGTTTCCTTTGGGAAGAAACAAGGACACAGCTGTGCCAAGCACCTAAAACTAAGCAGTGCTCCCTAGTTCTCTAAGGTAGACTGTTGTTACATGGATGTTCAAGTTTAAGCCTGAGAACATGAATGGCTTCTACCTTATCTATGTTAAGTAATGCTGCCTGCATTGGCATTGTCCACACTGAGCTTGCTAGCAAAGAGGAGTCTGCCGCCAACTGAATCATGTATTGACATGTGAATTAATGTTTTAAAGTACACTCTATCATTTATTATATACAAAGGGTACCAAGCTCTGTAACTGTTTATTAAAAATTTCTGTTTTCCTTCCCATGGCTCTAACCCAAATCTCATTTACAAGTGGGATTGTGTTGTCTTATTCTGCATAGTGAACACCTGACCTTTTATTTCTACAGAAGAATTTCCAGAAACAATGCCAAAAGCATGCAGTGCCACTGACAGGGTGACACTGTAGCACTTTATATTCATATTTTCTTGGGAAAAGTATTTAGAAAAAGCTGCAGGATTCTAATTAAACTTATTCACTTGACTATGCATGTCCACAATAACAAGATCATATACTAATGTGAACATGACCCCGACATATACAGGGTTGGTCAGAGTTATACACACTGGGGGCTCCAGCACTTCCTCCAGCACGAAACTCTGCTGGAGAGAGGATACTTAAAGCAAAGAAATTTCTCAAGTGTGATGGTAATGGAACGTAAGTGCTTTACTGATAGGGACTGTGCTTAAATGTCACTGATTTAAATCCATAGACTTTTCATTCCATGTTTACACTTAACATTTCCCTCAGTACTTTGCTATTACATAAATATATCTGTGATGATTATCTCACCTGCACCTGGATGCAACCCAGACATTCATTAAATAACCATTACAAGATTGGTAGTACTGTTCCTGTTTTACAGATACCTGCAGGATTGTTCTCAACAGCGTATGGGCTGTAACAGCTGGGAGCCTATGACAGGACAGGGTTTGTGATTAACTCCAGAGGCATCCCACAGCACAAAAAGCTTTCGTTGCTTAAGGTTGCTCACTGACTCATATTCAGGTCAAGCTTAAATCAGTCACCGAGAGATGAATGCAGCTTTAAAATTCAGGAAGCCTCGAAGTGAAACCTAGGTCTTCCCAGAGTGCCTTTTCATTTCTCCAAAGTATGCATTTTTCTGAATGAAGAGTACAGGTTAGTATCTAAGGATTTCAACAGCTATAAAATGTAATGCTAAATTCAAAATATTTTAACATCTTTTGGAATACAGACTGTGTTTTGTCCAGCAGAGGGAGATCAGAGTTTCAGAGAAATGTAATACAAACATTAGGCATAAGAAGGAAAAAAAATTCACTCAAATGTATCAGATATAGATTTTAATATAGAGTTTAATTCATAAGACATAGTATCCTATATTATCTAGACAGGTAAATATAGGTAAATATCTAATGAAAATCAGACTTAAAATCATATCATAGGGCTTGATACTGATTTGTAACCTTCATCCCATTTCAAGCCTGATCCTGTGCAAATAACAAAACACAGCCAAGCTAAAATCAAATCAAATAATAAAATAAAATTAAATAAACACAGTGTTTTTTACATGAGGAAATACCTGCCAGCACTTTGCACTCAGGAAAAGGTCAATGGAAACCTGGAGGAAGCTCTCTGCAGAGACTACCTTGTCTTTTTGTAAATCATAATCCCAGACCAGAAATTCAGTCCCTGGGCCAGTGAGTTTAATTCTTGTCTCCCTGTGGGTTTTGACCTCACTGTAGCTTATCTGGCTGAGTTCACTGTTCAAAGGCTACTGAGATTCACAGCTGCAATAAAAGAGTCACTCAATAAGCAGTTCTTGGGTTTTCTTTGTTTATACTCACCAGCTGATATGCTTTGGGGATTACTGCATTGCCAGCATGGCTGCGTAACTGAAAGGGTGTGAATAACATTACAAACCAGCAAATGAACTGCCAGATGTAGGTGTGAGAAGAACAAACAGAACCAGCTCAGGTTTAACAGAGAGAGGAAAATGGCCAATATTCCCATGACAGAACTTGAAAGAAGAAATATTAAACTTTAACCTTGTGTTGTCATCCTTCAGAAGAAAAACCTGGTGTCAGAGCCAGAAGAAGATCAAGTGGTTGACCAAAGACCAAATGCATATTTCATACCAAAGGACACCTTCTTAGCAGGAGGAAGAGGAAGAAGGAAGAGGAGGAATCATAATATACAACATTTACCTTTTGGAACAACCACCTGCTTCCCGGGAAGCGGCCAGACATCACCTGCTGATGGGAAATAGAGAGTAAAATCTCCTTAGCTGATGTAGTTGCCAAGGCACTTTCCACAATATTTGAAAAGTCATGGCAGTCAGGTGAGGTCCCAGATGATTGGAAAAAAAGGGAAAATTGCATCGGTCTTTTAAAAAGCATAGAAAGGAGGACCCTGGGAACTACTGACCTGTCAGCCTCTCCTCTGTGCCTGGAAAGACCATGCAACAGATCCTACCAGAAGCAAAGCTAAGGCACATGGAAGACAGAGAGGTGATTCAGGACAGCCAGCATAACTTCACACAGAGCAAGTCCTGCCTGACCAAACCTAGTAGCCTTCTATGATGGAGTGAATATGTTAGGGGACAAGGGAAGGGTTAGAGACATTATTCATCTGGACTTCTGTAAAGCCTTTACAGTCCCCCACAACATCCTTCTCTCTAAATTGGAGAGAGATGGATTTGGTGGGACCTGGACAGCCTCAAGAAGTGGGTCCATAGGAATCTCATGAGGTTTAACAAGACCAAGTGCAAGGTGCTGCACCTGGGCCAGGGAAACTCCCAGTATCAATACAGGTTGGCGGATGAACAGATCAAGACCAGCCCTGCCAAGAAGGATTTGGGGGTGCTGGTGGATGAGAGGCAAGAGATGAGCTGGCAACGTGCACCTGCAGCCCACAAAACCAACTGTATTCTGGGCTGCATCAAAAGCAATGTGGCCAGCAGATCGAGTGAGGTGAATCTGCCCCTCTGCTCTGGTGAGATCTCACCTGAAGTACTGTTTCCAGCTCTGGGGGCTCCAGCACAGGACAGACATCAGCCTGTTGGAGCAAGTCCAGAGGAGGGTCACAAAGATGGCGGGATGGAGCATTTTTCCTGTAAGGAAAGACTGAGAGAATTGGGATTGTTCAGCCTGGAGAAGAGAAGGCTTTGAGGTGACCTAATTGTTGCCTTCCAGTACCTGAAGGGAGCCCACAAGAAACATAGGAAGGGACTTCTTACAAGGGCATGTAGTGACAGGACAAGGGGGAATGCTTTCCAACTGAAAGAGGATAGGTTTACATTAGTTGTTAGGAAGAAATCCTTTACTGTGAGGGTGGTTGACACACTAGGTAGAACAGGTTGTCCAGAAAAGTTGTGAATGCCACATACACAAGATGGAGAAAATTTTCCCCTCAAAAACCCTCACAGTGCTAGTAAGTATGAGTGCAGTAGGCTTACACAGAGCAACTACCATGTGGGCTGAAACCCTGCTTTCCAGACAGTGGCTGGACATCACCTGCTCTTGGGAAGTAGAGAATAAAATCTTCTGGGAATTTTTTCCCTCTGCTTGTGCACATGTAACCTTTGCAAAATTAATTATTCCAAGACTGTTCACAATTACAGAGGTAAATTAAAATAATCTTGCTGAAGCTATTGACCAACATTTAATGTTGTTGCCAGTAAAGAATCATACTTTAGATGAGAACTCAAAGTATTTTTCTTTCACAGGATTAGAAAGGATTTCACAAAAAAAGGATTTCACTCCATAAAAACTGTTCAGCTGTTGGCTGCTGCTGCACTTCCTCCTCCACTCTCCTCACACTGATAGGAAGAATGGAATCTCCACCCACCCAAGCTTTCATCCTACTTGTGCCTGAAGATCTAAGTTGCTGCACAGTTGCCAATACAGCCAAGGACTGAAGACGTTGAAGCAGAAAAAACTCTGTGGCAAGTTTCATTTTTTATTTTTTTTAATTTCTTGAGTCATTGCCCAATGAAACATCTTGCTCTGCTCAACTGAATCTGTGTGAAATTGCTGTGAGTAAACACGAAAACGAAAGGAAATAGTCTAGCAATGTTTGTGGTTGGGATTGAAATGTCTTTTCTCTTTTCTGACTGATATTTTTAATTGAGATTAGTTCTATATCTTCCCCTAAAGCAGAGCTTTCCTCTGACCAGATTCGAAGCTCTGAAAGTTACAGCTAAGAAGGGGCCTCCTTGAAAGAAATCCAGAAATCAATACTAGTTACTGTAAAACAGATTGATTTAAGTAATTAAAGCCTAACAACCTCTAGTTAATGATCTATCTAGTTCAGGTTATTTATATGTAACAAACTTCAAAATACGGCAGAGAACTCCGGGAGTGAAAAGATCCAGGAACAAAAGACACAAAAGGTCTGCAAATATTTTCGTGAGTATGAAGCACAAAGGGCGTTAGCATGAATTTCTGATTATTTTCTCTACGGAGGAAGGGTTGGGTCCTGAATGCTGATTTCATTGCCAAATGTTATGCTCTGCTTTCTTTTGAATCACACCTCTTTTTCTTGCCTTTCAAAGGCATCATATCTACAGTCAGAATTTTACATAAATATATTTGGTATGGGAATAATGGCTTTTTTATCTTTTTGTATCTGAGTAAAAAGAGTGATTTTTAGGGACACTGAGAACTATGAGTAATATATCAAGCATTTCTGAAAATGAGATCCAGCTTTAAAGAGTCTATATATGAATCCAGATGGGCCAAATCATGGCCAAAGAAACCAGAGGACATAGAATTTAGTCAATAAGAGAGACCTCAAGAATGGATGAGTAAATTTAGGGTTTTTTTCAGAGCAACCAAGTTAATTCCAAGCCTTTCTTTCTTCATGCAGTGCTCAGCAGCCATGGATAAAATGAAAGATTTGAGTCTGAAAGACACAATTACCCGAAGTGAGTTAACTGAGTTGGAAGGTGTTCTCATCACAAAACCAATGGTCACCACGTGGGATCAAGTATACAAGTTCAAAGCCAGACCTGATGATGTGCTTATTTCAACCTATGCAAAAGCAGGTTGGTATGTGTAGGAAAGAGAACAGAAATGTTTGAGATAGTGCTTATTGTTGAAATTGAAAACTATGTTTTTCTATTTTGACTGATATTTGTATAATTCCAAACCAGATACATTTTAAAGACATGAAGCTGTGTCAGCTGTGACTAGTAACTTCTGACTTCTCTGGCAGAAATAACAACAATCTGTTACTACTGAAGTACAGATGGCCAAAGTCCAATGATCTATACTCAAATGTTTCCCTTAATTGAGGTTACATACATTTATATTAATGACAACAATGGAAGTTTTCCACCAGTATGTAATGATTTAACAATGCCTAGAAAAAAGTCATCATTACTGAGAAATAATAGAAACTTACTGAAATGACTATGGAATGTATTATATATTCGGGGTGTGTAAACCAATAGTGGTTTCTGAAAATTGATTAATTATTTTAAGGAAATAACCAAATTCACTTAATCATTTCAGCCAATAAAATAAATACCCACCATTAATATTAGTTATCTGGCATTTTATTCAGTGGCTGGCCACTATTTCTCTTCTTCATCAGACCCTTTATACTTACTACACAGGAAAAAAATGAACAACAAGCATCAATATTAATCCTGCATGAATAAAAACATGTACAGTGTAGGAGATTCAGGAACAGATATGGGAACATTTGATGATCATAAAAAAATAATTACTTGAATTAACAAGATTTAAGGGCAGGTTTGTTGGTTTTTTTCAGTAGGGGAAAAAACCACCAAAAAATACACCACCATTAGTTTTGTAGAACCTGAAAGCAAAACCATGTTTTTTTATCCAGTCTGGACTAAAACCTCCCAGTCACTGAATTGAAAAAAAGTTGGGAGTCCATTTGACATTATGTCATATCTGCCTGAGACGCACAATTCAAGCATCTTAACAGTTGAATTTCCTTCCCACATTGCTTTCCAAGTTATCCCTTAGCCTGTTCTCTAGCTGACCTGCCACAGTATCTTAGAGGAGATGTGGTTAACACAGTGATCAAAGCTATAAAAGAAAAGAGGCATGAGATACACAATACTGTAACACAAGATTTTGCAGTTGCTCGGGCAGATGAAGTGTTATGTACTGATCTTCATTAAAGGGGTTCAAATGGAAACTTTGCAAATACTGCCACTGTTTTATATTTTCAAACTGTATGAAATTTTTACTCATTTGAAGTTCAGGTATTGCATTTTTTCACTGAAATTCAGCATGAAAACAAAAGTTGAAATACCTGAATTTTTGTGAGGTATGAAAATTGGAATGAGGGAGTTTCATTCCTCTCTGCAAATAATACAACCTCCAAAAAATAGTGAGTTTATCCCAGAGCTTTTTTCAGTACCGGTGTGGGGTTGGGGGCTATTTCTTTTGGCATGAAGCAGCCTGTTGTAAAATGGAATCCCTGAAACTCTGCTTTGAGAATTACCTTTGTATTCCTAATTAAGCATTTTCCCCCCATTATCCTCTCTTTCCACTTTGTCCATTATCTTTTGTGCTATTCCTTCCTCCTTTAATGCAGAGTCCATCCTTCTGGCTTTCAGTTCCCTAGAAGAGACTCCTGGCTATCCTGGAGGGAAACATCTAAACACTTGACATTTTCAGGTACCACATGGACGCAGGAGATAGTGGATATGATTCAACAAAATGGAGATATTGAGAAGTGTAGACGTGAAACAACTTACAAACGCCATCCTTTCCTTGAGTGGTTTATTGCTGAGCCTCCATCTGAACGTTACTCAGGTGAGTGTTATACAAGTAGGTTTGTATTTTAGACAAAATGAAACAAAACGAGCACTTGGTGCTGATGCCGTAAGTTTCCTGAGAAAGGTCCCACTTGCTTTGTTACAGAACTATGCACCATTAAGGACTAGTTCAGTTGCTTTAACATAAACATCTAGTACTACTCAAGGTGATGCAAGGCTGGCAGATTTAACTCAGGTGCTACTGAAGACCATGCTGTTTTAGAGTGGTATCCAAATGCTGTGAATGATACTCCACAGCACCTAAACCGGATGGCAACTTGTGGACAATTGAATCCCATTCTCTGATTACAGGCTGTATGGAAGAGAAACCCGTCACCGATGTATTTACAAAAGGTGGATAATGTTTTCAGTGGTTTGCCACTGTTTCAAGTAACTGCTGTTCAGTTCTAGGGTCTAGTCATCTAAATAAGCTATGGGACCTTCAGGCAACCAACAGGCATTACTGGTTTGCAAAGACAGTCTCCTACAAGAGAGCCCTTCCCCCAACAAGGCCTCCACTTGCACACAAATCTTTGTCACAATCCCTTCACATTTAAAGCTAAAAGGCTTGACTAACTCTGCAGAAGTGCTTTTTCTCTTCTAAGTTAGACTGTGTTGACACTGAGAGAGACAAAAAAATTATGATGACAGAGGATGATAGAAGATGACAGGGGAAAAAAAATTATGAAGGTCATGACAGATGTTTAAAAAGGAGAGGAGAGGAAATAACACATCTCCAAATATCACCAGATATTCCCAAGTACTCACATATATTCATAGGTACTGAAAATCCACTGTTGTTCCCCTAGTTTCTCCTTATGTGCTATCCAGAAAGTCTAGTCAGCCAGTCATATTCTTGTATTCTAGAAAGGAGCAAAAATTTCTTACCTGTGCAAGTGGGAGGAGGTCATTAAATATTGCAAAGGAAAAACTGTGGTTCGGTAATTATAAATCAGTATTCATCATTATCAGTATTCATCAGAATGCAGGAGTTAGATGTGGACCCAAGAAAGCAAGAAGATATGAACCAGTATTTCCCCTTTAACTTGAGTATATAGGTAAAAACTTCCCTAGAAACACTGAGGATGCTTATGTAATGTTGCTTATGTTACACTGTTATGGAATTGCTTTGGAGATGAATGATTGGTGCAAGGTGTACTGCTGAAAAGTCATGGTTGAAATCACATGTATGAGAATAGCAAAGAAGTGCTAGTGCAATTTAGAGAACAACTCACATCTCATAATTAAATATCCCACAGGTATAGAGTTAGCTAATGCCATGCCATCTCCAAGAACAATAAAAACTCATCTGCCTGTGCACATGATACCTCCCTCCTTCTGGGAACAAAATTGTAAGGTAAGGCTGAGGAAGATGGACCAACTCTACTTCATGGGCAAACAAAATGACATAAACCAGGACAGAATATGTTTTCCAGAATGTCTGTGAAACCTAAAGGTCCCCACAGATATTTTCCCTTTAATGTGCAAAATCTGTGAAAATGTAAAGAAGTCATGACTAAGCTACCTGAGCTGGATTTTAGAAAATGGAAGCTTCAAAGCAATATCTCCTAAAATGCCCTAATCAAGGTCCAAGACAAAACTTTAGGATATGCTCAATATTTACATAATCATGTGGAAGTTAATTTTTTCTTCTCTCTCTCTCTTTTCATGTCAATAAAGATAATCTATGTGGCAAGAAATGCAAAAGACAACCTGGTGTCATATTACCATTTCCACAGAATGAACAAGGGATTGCCTGAGCCAGGAACCTGGGAGGAGTTCGTGGAGAAATTCATGAATGGACAAGGTGATGAACTGCAATCAGTTGTATAAGAGATTTTGTTAATTTTAAAAATGCATTGCAATGATTTATTTATTTTAGCTATGGCTTGATATCTAGTGATGATTTTACTCTGTGGAATGATAACTACTGAAGATGTTTCAGTCATAATTTATCTTCATTCACGGGATTTTATTAGTACCTAAAGGATTATTAAGCCTATCTTTACACTCCCATTTGGAGAAAAAACCCACTCAACCACTACTCTTTATTCTGTGATCTTTCAGAAACCTATATGATGATTTTCAGGCTTAATCTCCTATTTCTGACTTTAAAAGAAGCCAGCTGAAAAGGAATAGAGGTTTAATTTTGTTTATTCTAACATGATATACAGGAAACTATGGATTAATTTTGTCAGAAATGTGCAGTGGCAATTTTAGATTCAGAAGTATTTTTACATAAATTAATCTACCTAAAAATAGGGCATATGAAAAAAAGACAGTTATCTTACTAAGGGCAAGCAACCCCAGAAGCTGATTCTTCCTTTTCTAAAAGAGATGCCCATATCACAGAATATCCAAGAAAGAAAACCAAGTCAGGTGGGTGGCAGTTTACAGTTCAGGTCATGAAAGCTTCCTTAGACCCTTAATATTTTTGCCGCCATGTAGGCCTAAAAATATCACTGTCTGGACCAGCATGAGAGTTTCATACCTAAAGGAGACCTTGTGTCTTGTGTTTGACCAGCTCAGCTTGGGAGCCATCTGTCCCAGTGCAGACACATAGAAGACTGATTAGCTACCTCTGTCCTAGATGATCATCTTGATGGAGAGAAACAGGCACTTCTGATAGAATACCAAATATTTAAATCAGTTAGAATCACAGAATAACACAAGCTGGAAGGCACTTTCAGTGTCCATCTGGTCCAAATCCCTGCTAAAAGCAGAGCCAGTCAAGACCAGCCTTGTCCAGCTGATGAGATGAATCACTGGAAATGTCTGTTTCTTTCCACTGGCTGCAAAGACAGCCTGGATTTTTCATTCAGGAGTAATAACCTGCATTTGTTGCCCTCTAAAGTTATGAGTGGATCCTGCTCTGAGCATCCATACACCAGAGGGATTAATAGCACAAATGCTGTGATAAGCACAGAGCAAAGCAGTCATGGCCACAGTGATTTAAAACCAGATGGTAAATTCCCAGGCATTGGTCATAAGGGAACCATGAATGCCACATGTGTTAAAGACAATTAGGGCATTTATAGCTGCTGTTGATGTTCCTTCTTTTTCAGTGCTCTGGGGTTCCTGGTATGACCATGTAAAAGGATGGTGGAAGGCAAAAGATAAGCACCGTATTCTCTATCTCTTCTACGAAGACATGAAGGAGGTAAAAGGCTGAATGTATGTTTATAGAGCTTTGAAATCCAGAAGTCTACTAGATACTGCCTACAAGCTACTTTTGTATTATAATGCCAGCTGTATCAGTAAATCTTATGACAATCTGATCTTCTCAGTCTGAGAACTGCAGCTTTAACACTATGTTTGATTTCTTTTCTTTTCCTGCCTCTTTTTTTTATCCCATGTCATTGTCTCTGCAGAATCCAAAGCAAGAAATTCAGAAGATTGCAAAGTTCCTGGAGAAGGACTTGAGCGAGGAGGTTCTAAACAAGATAGTCCACCACACCTCATTTGAGGTAATGAAGGAAAATCCCATGGCAAACTACACTAAAGACTTTCATGGAATAATGGATCACTCCATTTCCCCATTCATGAGAAAAGGTACTGAGATTTGTTACTTAAATCAGCTCTTTTTGGTTGTCATTCTGCTTTGAAATAAACCTTGAAGTACAAGTATCTAGTGAGTTCTGGATAATTGGCTTCAGGAAATACTGATAAATTTATCTTTTTTCTTTGTTTGCTTTGCTGTTTCTTAGGGACTGTTGCAGACTGGAAAAATCATTTCACTGTGGCACAGAATGAGAAATTTGATGAAGATTATAAGAAGAAAATGTCTGATACCCCTCTTGTTTTTCGCACGGAATTGTGATTATTTGCAATGGGAATTAATGATCTTCAGTCTTTTCCATGTCATATATTTTGCCTTCACAAAATGCCAATGATCCTAGGATTTCCATTTCTCTTCACACCCCATTGATTTTTCATTATTGTCAGAGTGCCCAAATTATGCAAAAATTTAAGTCTTGCTGAAGAAAATAATTCCACTGGATACTTCTCATTCATCCCTCCCGCAATAACTTTCAGCATTAATAAAAATATTTCAGACATGCTTTGAGCTTTTGTCTTTGTGAAACTGTAGTTGATATTGCTGGCATTTTCAAATCAAACTCTAACAGAAACTAGGAACCAATAGGAAAAAATGGTGTTAAAAACACAACAGATTGTATGAACGTTAATCAAGAAATAACAACAAACAAATTCAAAGGTGGTCAAGTATAAAGAGAGCAACAGAACAGCACAAAGTAGAATAAATTTCCTTTTCTCTCATTTTAAGCTGGACATCATAAATGCTGTTGAGATGAAAGCAATGTTTCCAAAACCACCAAACTTCCTTTGATCGAATTTGCTAAAGGGCTACACAGAGGCATTTATTTACAATCCAGCTGTAGAGGCAGCAGTCCTTCCTGCATTAAGAGAAGAAGCTTTTCTCACATTTGCTTTCTCAACTGGATATCATATGCTTCTGCTAACATTTGGAGAATTCTGAAAGTTGATACAAACCAGGTCAAGAGTCAGTGCTGCACATACCATCTCCATCTTCACTGCTGTAAGTGTTCATCAGATGTCTCACGTTATTGCCTCCTCCTTTACTCCACTCTTAATCAAATACATAAACGTCCCATTGAGGGCTCTTAGTTGCAATAGGGCCTGGTTGATATTAGGAAATAAAAACCAGTTCTGCTTTAGCATTAGTACCACCACTATAACCATGCTTTGAGCTTGTGCAAAATTACCTACAACAATTCATAACCCAGTTAATTATAGGCAACTGTTACCAATCCACTTTTGGTTTTGAAGTGCCACCATTGAGCTTGGCACAAAAAAAAAGCCCCAAAGAGTTCCTGCTTAACTGGGTTTGCGCTCTGAATGTTAGAAGGAACGCAGTGTAGACTACAGAAGCTGAAGGAAAATATTCTCTTAGTCTCATTTAGTCTAGTTTAACACAAGAAATGCTTGCTGGGGATATTTTCTCTTTGGCCCATGTCAACATGCACAGTCCATTTCAGGCAACTTACTTAATCCAAATATCTAAAATGAATGCAGTCCTCTAAAGGGCGGCAATAATCTTTCAACAAGTTTGAAAACAAACAAAAGGCTTCATGTTAAATGTGGAAGTTACATTGGCAGTTCCCTGCTAAATGAGTTTCCCCCAAAAATGAAGGAATCACTGAAACCAGAAATACATATTTAATATATTAGCACATTGTATTTTTTTTTTAAGGCTTAGATCAACAGATTCCTGCCCACAAACAAAGGTTTTCTCAGTAAAATGACTACCTGAGAAAAAAAATTACCTGTCAGAGGCACTGCTATTCATCACAGCAAGGCTAAATACCAGCCTGAGGAGCTTTCTTCTACTTGTTTGGTTTTTGTTTATGATTAACTTGATTTACTATCTCACTATTGCCAGTATGAGGAAAAGGCGTTGGTTGCCTGCTCTCTCAGATATTTCCATTCTCCTGAATTGCTCTATGAAACCACATGAGTCAGCACACTTTGTCAATCTAATCCTCATTCAGTGCCACAAGAGATATCAGTAAATGGAAAACATGCTTAATTCAGTATCTTGGTGACATTTTCTGAGCAGCTCTGTACAAAAGGTCACACAGAAGGCATATTTGCTCCTCCTTTGAAATCTCTGAATCTATCAGAAGTGCAAAATGCTGACAGTGGTTGAAAGGGAGCTGCGCAGCCACCACAAGGATAGAGGCACCATGTAATAAGGGGCTTGTATCACACTGGGAAAGTCACCTTTGCTCCCTCACTTGCTTAGGTAACTCTTCACCCAGCTGCAATTCAGCTGCTATGAACAACAGACAAAAACTAACACAGGTCAGAGCGTAGTCCCAGAATAAAAAAGGGGGGAAACAAACACAAGCTGCTGGTGCAAACAAAGGACTGTTTACTGTGGAGGTAGAACTCTGTACAGAACTTTATTAGACATATGTCCTGAATATACATCTATGCTTTATATTCATCCACTTGCCTAGATGCACAGTTTTACTAACCTTCTCAGGTGCAACATCTGTGTTAGTTTAGCTAATGCAATCCCTCAGCAACTTCTTTAATGCTGCCTGTGTCTTCTTTTAGAAGAGAGTGTACGTGCAGAGTTTTGATAGTGGAGAAACTCTGTTATTCATCTCTAAAAAAAAGTTTCAAAATCAGTGCTGATTAATACATGGTAACTGTTCACATGGTTCTGCTTCTTAGCTCCGTGTGAACAACTACCAAAACAAATCCTCCTGCAGAAATGACTGAAGATTCCTGCTTTGATACAGACTGTTTAACATGTACTGCTGTATTATTCTTAGAGTAGTCGTGACCAGCCTTTAGCTTGGCTGTCAACAGCAACTAAGGGAGCTGTTTTACTTTCACATGGAATGCAACCATTTGCGAAACAGAATGGAAGAAGCACCAAGATTCAAAAAATTAAAGAAAGAAACACAGAAGAGAGCTGTTTTATCTTCCCAGCTAGCATTCAAAGACAGATGGACACTGCTTTCCTTTTCACTAATTTAACTGTAGATAATCTGCTTCATGCTTGGATTCAAAGTCGCTGTTTGTCCAGTTAGGAACACAGACTATGTACAGGAAGAAGTTTCTATTTAATTTGTCCTATCTATATCAGATATGGACATCCAATCCTATAATGTATACTTTGTAAGTTTTTTATAATGATTTGTGACAATATGTTCACAAAAAGCATTATCTTTACAACAAGGTTAATTATTAATGCTGCCACTTTTTCGAGGTACATTAACATATTTTAAGCCTGGACTGAATCTTCCATATTCCCTCACATCTTCCATGTATGTTGCAAGGTCTGTCTCGCTGTAGGTGAGCCTGGAGGCACACTGAAAATGAAAGTTAAGGCCTTCATACTCATAGGTTGCAATCAAACTGTGCTGCCAGACTGAAAGTCACAGGCTTAGGCTGGATAAAAGGCTCTGTCTGCCCTCCAAACCAAGAACAGACTGAGGCACTGTGTAGGTAGATCAGGAATGCTGTCATGCAGCAGTGTCCCACGGTTAATGTTGAAGAGGCAAATTACTCGTGGACTATTTTGCAGAAGGGCTTTGGCATAGCCTGCTGCAAGGGCAGCTGGTATTTATCCATTGTGTGAGCTCACATTGCCTTTAGGACTGTGTGACGGCTCACAGTTGACGCCATCTACCATGACATGGAGACAAGAGGGATTATGTCAAAAGTAAGCTACATTGGGTCCTGCTGTGGTACAGTCCATATAGGTATAGATAGAGTCTTAGGTTAGGCACCTAAAAATGAAGGTAACTAATTTTTTTTTTTTTAATTATTAAAATTGGGCCTCTTGATTCACAGTAATTTTTGTACTAATAACCCTCGCTCATTGTCTAATTGCTACTACCTCTGTGTGCAGTCAAAAGGACTTTCGTATTCTGTTAACAACTGAGCAGGCTTTCATAGTCAGACCCAACCCCAAGAGCAGGAAAGAAATGGTTCCTTTTTTTCAATTTCACTCTAATTATTCAGCAGGCTTGGTGGGTTTTGCTGATAAGAACACCAAACTAATCACCTCTGTTTCCTACTGCAGTTTGAGACCAGAACTAAGGACTATGTATACAATTTTGGTTTTTTAACACCTAATCAAATCCTTCACACACAAATTAGTACTAAAATTAATAACTCTTAACTTTTTTCATTCCACTCCTGTAAGAAGTTCTCAAACCTCAACCCAACCCAATGAAATGGCCATAGTCAGCCAAATAATCTACAGTTCATTTGCACAGAACAAGGGGAATACTTTAGGTTTCCAAACAGAGAAGAATAGTTAACATACTGTAAATTCATACGTTGCTTTCCTTTATACTAACGTGGCATGTGGAAAAGACATAGAGGTAGCTCAAAGCAAGAACTCTGACCCAGCTTGGTTCACAAGCAGGCGTTTGTGATCTTCAGAATCTGTTGCAAAGGCAATTCTACAGTGGAAAGTATTCAAAGCATCAGCTCTTATATGCTGAAAACACATTCCTCAGCTGCAAAAATAGAGTAATTTTCTCATTCTGTGCTCTTCAGAAAAATTCTTGCAGGTCTAATAATTCCAATGATGGTGAACAAGCATTTGCACCCTGCCTTGAAGTAAGGGCTAATCACAGCCCCGTGGGACTTGGCTTCCCAACGAAAGCAGGATTGAAAGTTTTTATGCTCTGCCCCAACACATCTCATAAATGTCCTGACAATCTTGTTTTACATAAACAATGCTATTTAAAAATATTAATTAATTCTCCTTTACAAAGATAATAATATCACAGGATATAGGAAGCACGTAAATTACTCAAGTTTTTCTCACTTAACTTGTTTCAAATTAGATGCATGAATTATTATGTATCAACTTACTGGCTCCTTCTAGATATGTAAGACATGCAATTCATAAACTGTTTAAGAAAACTATGTAAGACTACTGGAGGTACAAATTGACACTTTTTTCCCCACAAAATATGGAACAATGTACAGTGTATTGTAACAAACCAAAACAATCAAAGCCAAAATCCTCAATCTTTTTTCTTCTAGTTATTCTAGAAACTTTTTAAAATTTTTGTACCATTCCCTAATCAGGATGCTTTGCACTTGCTTTTGCAATTCAGGACCAGAACAAAAGACTGTCAAAGACAATCTCAAATGTAAAAATATACCTAAATTCTGTTCCACAAAATGGAGGGGGGTGGGAGGGGAGAATTAGCCTGTCTCTGTGAAGTACTTGTCTCACAGGAACAGGGAGCAGGGGGAGGGTGAGTAGTTCCCAGCCAGAATCCCCAGAAAGCCTGGGATAAGTAAACCAGTCTTCAGTATAAACACATCTGAAAACTCTTCTGTGTCTGTCTGCCTTGGATTGTCTCCAAAATCAATTTCTTTATAGGCTAAGACATGAGATGACCCAAGAGCTGGATCATATTTTCTGAGGACAGATGGAAGGAGCAAATTTGCATGAAACATTGTTTTCTATGCGGTTTTCCAAAAGAGAAGGTAAACTTTCCTGAAGTGTTCTCCCAAATGTCTAAATTCAATTGGAGGTTGACCTTGAAGCACAAGAGCTGTGCAGTATGGCATTGTCTGGTATGCGAAGCTTTAGCTAAGAATAGTTTTGGAAGGACTGTATCTAGAAATGGTCTTGAAATTGTGTCAAACATCCATGTTAGATCATGGCAGCACAGGTGTAGCTGCTCAGCTCAGAGTATCCCAAAGGGGAAAGGGAAAGGAAGAATTAACCTGTTCAATGCCCTACGAGGCTTCTAAAAAGTATAATAGAAGTAATGAAAAAACAGCTTCTTGATGTTTCATTAGGGACATTTATTCCTTGCCAGCAACCTGTGTGACCGTGGAACCATATGTTCCTGCCACAGTTGTGTACCTGCACAGATTAGAATACACAATAAATATACATAATGTACAGTGAATGTATTGGAGGGGAAAAAGAAAAAAGGAAACAATTTCTGAGGTATATGTGAAGAACCTTTCTGTCTTTTGTCACTAGTTGCCATTTGAAATTTAAAAGAAGAATGACTGTAAGCAGACTTGGAAAAATGCAAATTATTCTTCTGAGAGTAGCGTTTTGACTAACATGACTCTCATTCTTTAAATAAAATAGTATTCTCTCATGACATTATAATTAACTTGGCAATATTCAGTATTTATCCAGTGAACCATAAATATGCCTAAATTGTTTCTCTCAGGCAACTTCTCATTAAAAATCAATTACTTATCATGAAATGTGAAAAATAATTCAGGCACTACGAAAGTGCATGCATGATTACAATGAAAAACGTGTACCCTTTAAAGTAGGTATTGGTCCCCTCAAACACCTACCCAAACTGGCATAGAAAACGTCTCTTAAAAAACACATAACTACAAGCCGTAATATCCGGCTTCTGGTAATTTTCCTGTAAGTCCTTCACCTTCATTTTTAAATTTACAGAATGACAGAATACCTAAGTGTTGGAAGGGACCTCTGGGGATCATCTAGTCTAATCTTCCTGCAAGGCAGGGTCACCTAGAGCAGGTAACACAGGATGACATCCAAGTGGGTTTGGAATGCCTTCAGAGGAGGAGACTTCACAACCTCCCTGGGCAGCCTGTTCCAGTGCTCTGCCACTATCAGTGTAAAATTCTTCCTCATGTTGAAATGGAACTTCTTGTGTTTTAGTTTCTGGCCATTGCTCCTCGTCCCGTCGCTGGTCACCTCCGAAAAGAGTGTGGCACCATCCTCTTGTCACCCGTCGCACTTACTCGATAAATAACTTAATCACTCTGTGCTTCCATCAAGATATTAAAAACAGGGTCTTGAATTGTTAAGTTTCTGCCTAAGCACTTTGTCATGTTCTCCCGACGGTGACAGCGAGAGACACTCGTGCCTGCAGCAGCGGGTTCCCCTCAGGAGCCCCTTCAGGAAGAGGGAAGGGGCAGGTTACAGCGGTGGTGTAGCCGTACCCCTGTGCCGCTCTTATGAAGCGGAGACCATGATCTCGGCACTGTCACCTGTTCTTCCCAGCTCATGCCCGCCTCAGGCCGACTCCCAGGCCCCCGCCCGCCCCGGGGCGGTGCTCGGTGACGGGCAGGCGGAGCGCGGCGGGCCGGCAGCCGTGTTCCCGGCGTGCCGGGATGACGGAGGCGGAAGCGGGCTGGGGAGGATGTAGCGGCGCTGACAGCGGCTGTGGCGCCGCGACCTGCCCGCCCCTGCCGCCGGCCGGCCCCGCCATGGAGGTAATGCGGCTGGGGGAGAGGGGGCGCGGGGCCCTCGGGGGGGAACCGGAGCTGGAGCGGGTGGGCAGGGAGGCGGTGCGTGACCTTGGGTGCAGCGTGGAGGGGCCGGGGAGGGTGAGGACCAACCCCTTCTCCGCCTCCCCCTCCCGGGGTCACTGCCCGCGGTGACGGGCTGGGGAAGCCCGCGGGCCCCTGCGCCGCCTCCTCGGCGCCCCCGGTGGGCGGCAGCTGCGCGGGGCCCGCCCGGGCCGGGTGGGAAGGGGCGCTCCGGCCCTGCCCTGCGGAAATGCGAGCGCTGGGCCGGGCTCCAGGGGATTGCTCAGTGCCCCCCTGCTTACAGGGTGGGGGCGTGGCGCTGTTGTCAGGGCCGGGGGGGAGCAGGCGGTGCTCGAAGGGACTCGAGGGGAGCGAGGCGCGGGTGACACGGCGGGTGCGCGGAGTGGTGACTCTGTGAGAGCACCCACGGGCCAACAAGGGCTCCTGTTCCGCTGCGGTGACCCGCTGTGTTAACACCACGTCAGCTGTGAAACACCTACCAGCACAAGCAAATAAATCACTGAAGCGTCTGTATCTACATAAAACACCAAGGCAAATCCAAATACAGCGTTGAAGAGTACCTACAATAAATTGACTCTCCTGTTAATGTCTGAGCTGCTCACGTTCTAATGGAGTTTCAGTGCTGCTGTTGAAGCGATCTCAATTCAAGAAGTGTTTTGATGTGACTTGGTACACTTAGAGTTGGTGATGCCTCATAGTTGCACGCTGCTCAGAAAATTGCTATTCGTGGTGGTCATTACTGCCACAGTTCACAACAAAAACTAATATGTTGCATTTGTGCATTGGTTAGGCTTCTAAGGCTTTATTTCTGTGTTAAGCTATTGCAAAAGTGAGGGACAGATAGCAGTTAATATATATAGAACATGCTGAAATGTGGCATGGAAACACCTTAGAGTAGATAAAGTAGGCTTGAAATAAAAAAAAAAAAAAGAGTGTGTATATGTATACATGTGTGTATATATATATATATATATATCAGTAAAGTATGGAAGCATACCCTGGTTTCAGAATGATGGACTAGAAACTTAAAAATCCTTGCAGTATTCGGTGTTGGGCTTAAAAGCATACTTACTGTCTGCTGGCTTGCAGCTTGGATGCACCTAATCATTGAGAAGTTTAGGGTCTTTTAGTAGCTCATCTTCCTTCTTGTTCTTTAATTTCAAATGGGTGAAGTGCTTTACATGAACTGCCTCTGGGTTCTGTTACCAGAACAGCGAAACTGGATGTGTTGTTTTATATGATATGTGGTTCTGCCTCTGTATGTATTAGCTTAAAAGAGACTAAAAATATTGTGAGAAAAAGATTCATCTGACCTTGCTGTAGTATGGAGAGACGTGAGCTGTTATTTTCTAAACAGCACATGTGGTTTGCTATACTTAATTATGCTGTCTAAGCATACTGCTTGTAGTGAGAGTATTTTGCTGTCTACTGCTGAAATACTGAGTGTAACTAATAACAAAGTTTTATATAGCAAGAGAATATGAAACTTAAACCTTATAGCTTTTTTGTACTGCTCTATTTATGTTTAATGGGTACGTTATTTTTTAATAAGTTTCCTTTTGCCATCTGAAAAAAAATCACCTTTTTGCCCATGTGATACATACATAAGTATAACTGCCCTTGTCCTTGGCGTGTACTTGAACTTACATTTCTAATAAGGATCCTTTTTGTTATCTGTATCACCTGTTCCCCCTAAATAATTAGTGATTCTTCATTCTTATAGTGTTCCAATTCAGTTTGATTTTTCCTTAGTATCTACTCTAAGGGTTTTGGGTTTTCTGGCAGAATAAAGAAAGTAGCAAAATAAAAGTGAAGGTATGTGTGTACACATCCATACACACACAAACATGTAGATATATAAAAATACAAATATTTATATATATAGATATAGTCATGCACATATGATAGTATGAAGGAAGAAGCAGGGTAAAGATCAAAACTTGGAAATGCTACCCTTAATATATTGGAAGCTTCTGTTCCATTTTCCTTCACACTATCATGGCTACATATGTTTCTTCATGTTCCTGATCATATATAAACATATCTCATATAAATCACAGCAAAGTAACAGAGTCTCCCAGATTAGATCTGTGGAAGTTTACAGAAGGCGGCATTATGCATGTACATTAGGAATAGAGAGCCCAGACTTTGCGAGCTTTTTCAGATACATTTGTCAGGCCAGTAATTATAGCAGTAACTAGTATGTTTAAAAAACAGAAAGGAAAGGGGGAGTTATAATTCAGGGTTTAAAAGAGTCCTGACTTTGCAGAGTCTTTTCAAATATAGTTTGTTAGGCCAACAATTTTAGCAATACTAATGTGTTTAAGAAACAAAAAAAATATTGGGACTTTATGTGGTTCAAAAGGTCCCAAAGTTTGATTTCACTGCAGCCCCTCTACAAGTATTTTTTTGTTCATGCCATTTTTTTAATGTCTCCTTTGAAAATGAGGTTGTGAGTCACACTTTTTAAGCTGCTCATAAATAAAATTATTTTTCAGTGCATCAACTCTAGGTGTCAGTTCAGTAATGGAATCATTAGATCATACTGGTTTGCACATCAAGAGTTTTCTATTCTGCTGTTCTAATAATCATGGTAGCTCTTCTTCCGTTATGCTTCTGACTAGTCCCACAAATACCTTGTTTTTAAATTTTATTTTAGTTTTTTTCAAGTTAGTTACTGCAGATTGTACTTCATTTTGTTATAGGTTCAAGATGCTGGGCAGGATATGGTGGTGTCTTCTGGCACACCAGGATCAGGCAAATCAAAGGTAATCAGTCCTCAAAAAGTTAATTTATTTGGATAGCAGTAGTTGAAAGAGTTAAAGCTTAGCATGCAAGCTGTGACTAATACGAAGACATAAAGGTATTTTTAGCATTTCCCGTCTTCTAGACAGGAAAAACTTATCCTAGTTTATAAACACTAGGATAAGGTGTCTTGGAAAACATGGAAAAAAATCTCTTCTTGATATGTTCCCTTCTGTTATATTTGATAAATTATTAATAGCATCCAGTTTTGGCAGTAGTCTGTTTCATAATGGTCACAGACAACTTTGCATATGTTGGAAGTAAATTTTAAAAATGACAATGTTAGGACAGCATGCTATTTTCAAAACACTGTTCAAATTATATTACTGAATTGTAATCCTTCCCAACTGAGTTTTCCTCTCTAACTGATGCTATCCAATTCTGTGCTCCAATATTATTTCAGAAAAGTACAGAATTAGGAGTAGTTTCTGTTATTGCACTTGGAATAACAGAATTGGATAACAGAATGGCAGTAACTTGGACTGTTATGGTATGCATGGTAAGAGTTTCTTGCCCTAAAATTCAACTTCTCGGAAGTCAGATGCTAAAATGCCCTGTTTCTCTTAATGTCTGAGTTAGAGGAAACTGATTTTTCTAATATCTACTTTTATTACAGCTGGACACATTGCCCAAAGAAGACCTCATTAAGTTTGCAAAAAAGCAAATGATGCTTATACAGAAAGTGAAGTCAAGATGTACAGGTACCTTACTGGAAAGAGAACAATTTCTGCCTTAATGTTTGGTACTATCTTACCTTTTCTAATATCACTACATGTTTTTTATAGGTAGATTTAAATTCTAGGCAAATATCCTAGATGTTTTTTTCTGCAATTTCACTATTTATTTTGGAATGATAGGGTCTGGAGTCCTTAGAGTAAGAATGGGAAGAAAAAAAAGCATTGCTTTTGTCAGGTGTTAAATTAATTTTGATCTGGCAGTATGGGCATGACAGAACAGTGTAGCTTGCGTAAAAGTTGCAGTGGGATGTCATTGTCTGTTCCTCATATTGGCACAGGGATAAATACCTGTTGTTTTTCAGGAAGTAAATGGAAGGGGGAATGTCTGTGATAGTTTTTTCCATAATTAATGCTGTTGCGGAGCACAGTGGCTTCTTTAAGATAGTTAGCTAGTTTATATTTAATCATCTGCTGCTATAACAAGAAATTGTAAACTACCCTAAACAAAATTTTACGTTAACCACCTAAAAGTATTCTGTGTAAATCTGTGCTGTCGTGTGCTGCCCTTCTCTGCTCTGCTGTCCCCTTTCCTCCAGCGGCCCACTACTCAGACTGGTGGTGTCACTTCCCCTTGTTTGGAATTACAATTAATTAATTATGCTGGCTGCTGGTAGCTGCCCAGTGAAACAATAAGGATATAGGGATGAGCTATACCAGGCTTTTCCTCAGAGGGGTTATTCGTGAGATCTTGTTTTTCTGCCTGCTGCCATTTTCAGAGAGCCAGTAGGTACTATCTTTCCTCTGGCTTAAATTGATTATGAAATAGAAGGTAAGATGATCATCAAAAGAATTCCTGTCAGTTGTCCCTCTGTCCAAACAAGGAAGTTTCGATTCCTCAGAAAACCATACTCAGTGGAGATTCTAAATCTAAATCTAAACTTCTCACTGGAGAAGTAGTACTGAATATTTGTCCTCTTTCCATTAGTCCTTTCTATCACTCAGTAACAAACAAAAATTGATGAAGTAAAAGACATCTCTGATTTGAATAGAAGTGTTGTTAGGCGCTGGATTTACTAGAAATCTGCTACTATGATGGAGCATCAATTAATGCTGTGAAATTTCTTTACTTTTTTTCAGAACTGGAGAAAGAGATTGAAGAACTCAGATCTAAAGCAGCTACTGCAGGAGCTGATGATATTATTCAGGTAGGAATACGTAATAAGTTTCTACTGTATTACATAAAGTTAGCTGAAATAAATCCACAGAAATAATTTGGTAAATAGTAAATAGCTTTAAAACTATTATTTAAATTGCATGGAATTAATTTTCAGGAATATAAGGCATTTCCTAAAATCTTTTTTTCCCCCCTCCTCCCCCCAAGTCCTTCCTCCACTTGTCATAAATTCTGTTGGTTCTGTGAGGAATTACACAGAATAGTACAATTTCCAGGGAGAACTTACTTCAGTACTTGAAATGGGCTTATAAGATGGGGACAAAACTTTTCAGCAGGGCCTTTTGTGATAAAACAAGAGGCAATGGTTTTAAACTAAAGGAGGGTCAATTTAGATTAGATATAAGGAAGAAGTTCTTTTACAGGGAGGGTGGTGAAACACTGGAACAGGTTACCCAGAGAGGTGAGAGATGCCCCATCCCTGGAAACGTTCAAAGTCAGGTTGGACAAGGCTCTGAGCAACCTGATAGAGTTGAAGATACTCCCTGCTTATTGGAGCGGGTTTGGACTAGATCACCTTTACAGGTCCCTTCCCACCCAAACAATTCTATAAATGTCCACAGCAAGACTTTTTCCTTGTGTAGCTGGTTAGACAGGCTTTTGTTTAATGTAGAATGACCATTGCAGAAAGACTTCTGCCATTTAGAAGACTTCTGAGACAGCCATGTGATGCAATTAGAAATACATAATTAAAGTTGCGTGTCCCAAGAAGTACTTTTAGGAAAGTAACTCGAATAGTTTTGGTATGGCAAGAACATGTCGTTTTCAACGTAAGGGTCATAGCATATGAAAGTGAAAACTGGTAGTGAGGAGGACTTTATCAATTGGAGAATTATTTTGAATAATTTGGAGGGACAGTTCTACAGAAGGTGGACTTCTCCACCACCACCTGGTGATTAAAAATTAGCTGATCACAAGTAGGATTTTTAACAGAACCAACATCATTGTTTGAGTCTACCTATTTCATATCAGTCTTATTTGGGCTGAAAGTAATTTTTAAAATCAGACTATGTTTAATTGACAAAAAGGGTCATAATCAATATGTGAGTTCCTACATTTTTCAGAAATCGTTGTTTCCATTGTTAACAAACTCCTCTTTCAGTGATCTTTCTCGTTTAATATTAGGCTCTCACAGAAAGACTGGACGTTGTACTTCTGGAAAAAGCTGAAAGTCAGCAGCAATGCATAGCTCTGAGAAAAGAAAATACTCAAATAAAGCAAGAAGGGGAGGTATTGAAAAGACCCATGGAATATTACAAAAATATTTCAGAATTCTGTTTATTTTCTAGGTTTGCTTGTTGTGTTTTTAATTTTGACCTTTCTCTTCACTTACCTTTGTTTGATCTTTTAAAAAATCTAAAGGCTTCATATATGAAAGCATATTTTCTCTGTACCTCCTAATCCATAGTAATAAATATAAAATTCATATGTACATCGTCTAGATCCACAGCTGCAAAAAGAATTCAGTCTCTGCATTAGCAGCCTACATATGTTATGGCTTCAGTCAATCATCTCTGTCTTTTCATGGGAGATAGGAGGTTTACATTTAGATATTCATAAGGAGCCTGTCAGCCAAGGCATCTATCCTATATCAATAACCTCAATTAATAATAAAATAAAGAGTGAATTGCTTGTGATTGATGAACAGTGTTATATTCCAGATACTTGAATTTGATGTACTAAAAGTAATTTGATCTTTAATATGTTATTAGGGTAGTTGCTAAAGCTGAAGTCTGTCATGAACATTTTGTGAAATTATTCCGGTAAACATGATTTAAGACTTAGTTTTCCTTTCTCATTCTGCAGATGTTCCTGTACTCTGTAGTGTTTGAATTGTCTTAATATAGTTAGAGATTTAAAAACTATAGCAATTTTTAAGACTAAGGACTCCTATATTTTTTAATTTGTTATTGTAAACAGTTCATTTGAAAATTCTGTGTGCTAAATGACCAGTATTTAATAACTTGCTTGTTTGTTTAGGCTGCAGTGGCAAAGACAGAAGAATTGCAGAAGCTACTGGAACAATCAAGTATTGACTCTCTGGAAGAAATAAAAGCTTTGAAGTGTGAATTAGCAAATGCACAATGCAAGCACAATGAGGATTTAAAAAAGCTGAAAATGGAATTAGATGAACAAGTGAGAAAACAAATGGAGTTGATGGAACAGGTTGAACATCATAGTGACAGTCAAAAAGAAGTTACAAGATTACAAGATGACATCCAGAGAATTAAATCTACTTACGAGGAGCAAATTTTGTGTCTGAGCAAGCAGTTGGAAACTGTGAGTGAAGACAAAACCAAAGAAGTAACAAATCTGCAAGAAACTATTAAAAACAACTCTCAGTGTTACCATAATGAAATCAAAAATCTGAATGAAGAGCTTGAAAAATTAAAAATTGCCCATCAGGAAGAGGTGTCAGAATTGATGCATCGGATTGAAATATCATCTAAAGAAAATGAAGAAAAGCAAAATCAAATAAATGAGTTGCAGCACAATTTGGCAGAGAAAAATGCAAAGAATGAAATGCATGCTCATACTGACCAGCATGAATACGACTTGGAGCAGCTGAGAGAAGTCTTAAATAAAAATGTAGAAAACAGGATAGATGTTGCAGATACACCAGAAGAACCTTGTGTAGAAGCAAAAATGGAAGCAAAGGTTAGGTATCTGGAGCATAGTTTGGAAGAACTCCAGTCCCAACATAGTATATTAAAAGATGAGTTAACTTACATGAGCAATGTCAAACTAAAGCTGGAAGAGGAAATCCATCGCATAAAGGAGGAGTACTTTCATGAGCGGGAAGATCTGGATTTTAAGATAAATGAATTGCAGCTTACTAAAGAAGATTACTGCAGTGCAATTGAAAAACTAAAATTGGAGCTTCAAGAATCAAGACAGCACTATGAATCTGCTGTAAAAGAGCATAAATTAGAGATTCAAACTCTGAAAGAGCAACACAAGACAGAAATTTCTGAATTGAATGAAACTTTATTATCTGGTTTTGAAAAAGAAAATAAGGTATTAGTTTTTGAAACACAGGAGCTTAGAGAACAACTTGAAAAGCTAACTCAGGAGAAAGAAGAAGCAGTGTCCAATTACAACAGCCTGAGAGAAACAATGGAAACTCTCCAGGCTGAGCTAGGCGAATCTGCTGGAAAGATCAGCCAGGAGTTTGAATCAATGAAACAACAGCAAGCTTCTGATGTCAGTCAACTGCAGCAGAAACTCCGAGCTGCTTTCAATGAGAGGGATGCTCTTCGTGAAACTGTAAATCGCCTCCAGGAAGAAATAGAAAAATTGCCATCCAATCAGCTAGAGGTAGAAGAACTTAAATGCAAAATTGTTAGTCTTCAGGAGGACAATAATGCAATAACAAACTCCATCAACCAAAAAGAGATTACTGTAAAAGAACTGGAAGAGAAGATTGTTGCTCTGACTGATCAAAACAAGGATATTTTAAATGATGTAAAATGCTTGGGTGAAGAGAGAGAAACACTTCAGGAAAGGTGCAAGCAAGAACAAGTTAAAATTCAGGAACTTCAGCAGGAAGTAGATGCTGCTAACCAGCACAATAATGACCTGACAAAAAAGGTAGAGGAATTAACAGAGAGATTGAATGAAGCTTTGACTACAAAGACTGAAAATGCTCAAATGCTAGAGCAACTGGAAAAACAGATTGAATCTCTGGTACATGATAGAGAGCGGCTTTCATCTGAAGTGTATAATCTTCGTGAGGAAAATAAGAAAATAATTCAGGATAAAGGTGAATTAAGTGAAGAGCTGGGAAAGATTACATGTGAAAAAGATGGTTGGTTAGTGTTGAAAGAGCAGTCTGAAAACTTAGAAAAGAAACTACAAATGATGACTGCAGAAAAAGACCATATATCAACATTACTTGAAAATGAACAAAGGCATACATCCCTTGTAAGAACTCAACTGTACCACCTACTTGAGCAAGTGGGGTCCAGCATTTCAAATTCTAATGAAGAATATGATTCTCTTAACTTGTTAAAAATTGCAAATGAATGCTTGTCAAAAATCAAAGAAGAGCAGTGCCTTGCACTGCAAAATGAGGAGGAAGTAATTCGTTTGCAGCAGGAAGTTGAGAGACTAGAGGAAGAAAATGCTGCTCAATATAGAGAACACAGATCCCTGATTCAGGATTTTGAAAAAGAAAAGGCGCTCTTGAGAGAAGAACTGGAAGGAGTGTTGTCTGAAAAAGAAGCTCTTCAGCATGATATTCATGAGCTGAAGAATGCCAGTGAGAAAACAAGGATTGAAAATCAAGATCTTCTAGCTAATATTGAAGAGGTCACTCAAAAACTTGCTTTTTATGAAAGTCCTATACAAGAACAGGAAAAAGGATCAGAGAAACAAGACGACTTAAGTTTCATTCTGGAACAAAAGGAAACTGAACTTAGAAATGTGAAAGATGAACTGAGTTCTCTAAAGGTTATATTTTGTTATTGAAGTATACAGACTAAACCTCTAAAGTCTTCAGAATTAAGGTTCAAAAAATACTTTCAATTCTCTCTTTTCTTCCTTTATTTTTTTCCCTCTTGGCCTGAAAGTGAGTTCCCCTTCTGGAAAGCCCATCTAGCACCTCAAAGTCACCTCCCTGCCCCTAGGAAAAAAAAAAAAAAGAAACAAAACCAATCATAATGCTTTTTTGACAAAAGTTACTTGTACTTGAACCTTTCTTCCTATAAATAGCCCTCAAAGCGATCATTTGACTAGATGGACTAACTGACCTCATCATTTTTCACGTCTTAACTTTCTATGACTTCATCTCAAACAAAACTCCCGCTTGATCTCCTCCTAACTTTAGGTCATGGGAATTGCTGGCTATGTAAAACTGACAGCTGCAGAATTGATGGTCTCCCATTTTTTCCTTGGACAGAATGGAAAGCAGCTGTTAAAACGTTGGAATGTTTTGCTTTCAAGTAACTATGCTTTCACCAAGCTGATATAAAATTTCTCCTAAAGACTTTCTTGGTAGTAAAAATGTGGGTAATTTTAGCTGTAGCTGAAAATTCTGGTTGCTCGTTAGGGAAAAAACAGGTATCACAAAGAAATTTTTGTAATACTTCTCATATCTTTGTTTATAATACAGAATTTAATGGAGACAATGACTGAGAAAACTGATCAACAGTCTTCAGTAGCAGAGCTTCAAGAAAAAATTGGTATCTTCCTCACTGTTCTCTTTTATATAAATGGTTTGAGTCCTTTGGATTGTTTTTCTTTTCATAATTGTCCTGTATTTCCTACAAGCCAAGGAAGATGGGGAAGTAGATATCAATGCAGCTTCCTACTAGGAAGCTATTCTTTCCACTAGGGATTTAAAATATTGTTAGCAATTTTAAGTAGGGTATGATTTGATATTTCTTAAGGCTTTTTCTTCCTATGTACATCTGGCTATAAGCAATGTAGTGGATTTAGTCTTTGTTCTTTAAATATGGGAAGTGTGTGAATAAGAATTCCTAAGACTGCCAAGAGGAGAAGGAAGCAACACTTTGCCAACTCTTGCGTCATTGCAGTTATCCCAACACACTAGCAAGAAATTGGTTCTGAGTTGTTAAAATTTATGTAGAAATAGACAGGAATATGGCTCCTAATGTTAACTGTGATGGAAGCCTCTGAAACAGGGAAATTTTCTCCAGGGAAAGATTGTCCTTAAGCTGTCTGTATGTTTTAGCTTGAAATTAAATGTTTAACGGAATTGAACACTTGAACATCTCCCCTTGCTTTGTATTTTGTTTGGTTTTAAAGTCATGCTGATATTTGTGTTCTAATTGAATTTCATTTCTCGGGAAGAAATAAAAAGGTATATTTTCCTAATTTTCTTATTTATTTTTTTTTTTAGGGAGGCTGGAAAAAGAATCTGCAGAAAAAGGAGAGAAGCTAAACAAAATTAAGGTTGTTGCTGTGAAAGCAAAGAAAGAATTAGATACCAGCCGAAAAGAGGTACCTTGACTGTTTCCTAATATGAAGAACATTTTGCATGTGGTGTTCTGTTTTAATGACACAACTTCTTTTTAAAAAGATGCAAGCTCTGAAAGAAGAATTGGAGTTGGTTCGATCAGAAAAAGATCAGTTGTCTGCTTCAATGAAAGAAGTAATTCAAGGAGCTGAAAGCTATAAGGTAAGAATAGTACTGCATTTACAAAAGACAGTTAACTATCAGAAAGGTGGTACAAGACAAGACAATAGTCTTAAACTGAAATGAGAGATTACAGCTGGATACATGGATAAACATTGTTAGCCTATGAGATGGTTGAGCTTTGGAAGAAGTTGCCCAGGGGAGTGGCACCATCTCCATGCTTGGAAAGACCTGATTGGACTAAGCTCTGAGTTATGAGGTCTGATCTCACTGCTGACCCTACTTTAAGCAGAAGGTTGAATGTAGACCTGCTGAGGTCTCTTCCAACCTGAATTATTCTAGAATTTCATTACCTGAAAAGGGTTTCTCCCAGAGTTTGTGGTGGAATAATAGCATTAATTTCACTGCGATGTTTCTGTTGTTGCAGTAAGACAACTCATATACTGAAATATCAGGAAGATAGGTAGGCCTCTGAGATGCATGTGCTTATGCAATATATATATTGTAAAAAAATTTGATTTTGTGTTTGTTAAGAATCTTTTGATGGAATATGATAAACAAGGAGAACAGCTGGATTCTGAAAAAGGCAGAGCAAGTAATCTTGAACGTCAGATAGATGACCTCACAAGACAGCTGCAGGTGTCATCCCAGCAGGTCAGTTCTGTATGTGGGTCTGATATATTGACAATTACTGTAAAAATCCTATCTTTTGAGTGTAAGTTTTAATCATGTCATTGTTAGTACTGTTTTGTAGCCTAAGTCTGTCTTGAATAGTGACTTGTAATTCAGAGTGGTTTGTTTGTTCTTTTTCAACATCTGCTATCTTGCCTGGGCCATGACAAAGGTAAATATATCTAGGGTGTTTGGCTTTGTCAGCAGAAGGAGGTTAATCTGCTCCAGGTCAACTTACAGGAAAGAGCAGGTGTTTATCTCTGGCTTTGTTTGGACATACAACTCTGCTGCAAGTATCAAATTTGCACTATTTGTCTGATTGCACAGCTATACTTCTCATGAAGTGCAGTAACGTTTATCTGAGAAAAGTTTTTCTTCTATTTCTTCAACAAAACGTGGGTTTGGGTATTTTTTTCTTTTTTTTTATTTATTTATATAATCAACAGAGTATTTGAACATACTAAGTTAATCATGGGGCTTTGCATTTTTCATAAGGATGAGACTTTAGGATGCAGAGTACCATAGTATCATTCAGAAGAGTCTAAGATGTTAACTAAGCAGCTGTGAGACACGTTTTTGCAAGGGTAGCTGCAATGAGTTTGGTATTTAGGATTTAAACTCCCAGGCCCCATACACTGAAGATTTAGCTAGGCCACCATTTCCTTATAAACACAAACCAGTAGTGAGAAACGTAGGAAGAAATAAGAAATTATATTCTGCCTGATTATGCAGGCATTGAATTTTTCAATTTTGTTATGAAGAAACAGTTTTTACTATGTACTGATATCATCTCTTGGAAAAACTTGGTGGTTCAATAAGGTTTGCAGTTCAGTCTTTTTTAGGTGTTAGTAGTATGATCATTTGTTTATAAATACAGCATCTGTATCTGGAGTGGGACAGTAAGTATTGAAAGAAGTGTTGTATTATTGCGAGAGGAAGGTGATTCTTGCAGAAAGAATAAATGTGGAGGTATTTTTTTCAGGTTTCTTTTAATTCTAGCCATCTTACAGAAAGCTGGGCAAATTAACTCTGAAGAAAATAATCAAAATGTGCTAGTGACTTTAATTTAACCTCGTTTTAGCCTGTTAATCTGGTTTAAAACAGTTAAGCTGGACAAGACTCATCTGTAGGACTGTATATCTTATCTGACAAAAATCACACACAAATTCAGCTTATGTTTTTATCTTTCCACGATGACAATTTCAGCATGATCAATTACGCTCTGCTAATGAAGACCTCCTGGCTCGTGTTGAAACACTGCAAAATAATGCTAAGCTGCTGGAAACTCAGATATTGGAGATGCAAAAAGCCAAGGCAAAGGCTGACAAAGAACTAGAAGCTGAAAGGCTTTTAAAAGAACAGAAAACAAAGGTAGTACTTTGTCAAGATAGTGAATGGGCTGAAGCGTTACTTTCACTGGATGTGATTTCTGTTAGACCTTGGCAAATTGTGGTTTTATAGATCAAGTTCCATGCTTTCTCTTCGTGTTACTTGACTGTCTCTTTTGAAAACCTGGTCCGATCACTGAAAGAACTTTGCAAGGCTGTCACTTGGAATAGACTGGGGGGGGGTGTTACAGAATGTGAAAATCACTTCATAATCTTTTGAGGTTTTTCTCTGGTTCCTAGTAATTTCCTGAAAAAAAGAAAGAATTATCTTTGTGCAACCTAAGCATGTGTGTCTATAAGTATAAACAGATACTGACATCTATTTTGAAATTGGACTGCATAACTGAGAAGTATTTCAATTTCAGGAACATAGTGGTGCTCTCCGAGAAATGGAGGAGCTTCAGATGCAACTTCAGAAGGAAAAGAAACTTCTGCAGAAAACTATGCTAGAACTAGAGCTGGCCAGAAAGGTAGGGCTGGTGTTTTTGTTAGTACTTAGTGGACTGCCAAAGATTTTGGCCTATCTTGCTGTGTTGAATGTCCTCCCTTTCTGGAGGATTGTAAAGCCTGAGGTGTGTAAAAGGGAAAACGTGAGAGCTTTTGCCCCTGGTTTTGTACTGGAGAGCTGATGTGTACTTTTGGATTTGGTTTTGTTGGGTTTATTTTTTATTTTTGTTTGTTTGTTTGTTTGTTTTAACTTGGGTTATGTGGCCTGTCATGGGTAGAAGTAGGAAGAGAATTTAGATGTCTAGGGTACATGTATAGTGCACTGTTCAGAAATTGCCCTTGTTTAAGGACTGAAACTGACAGAAACTAATATCTACAAAATACCTAGTGATAAAACTTAAAGATAGAAACAGGTTTTTCAAAGCTTCAGGTTATTGTCAGAAAACAGATTATTTACTGAGCGTATGGAAACCCGATGGATGGGTGTTGCTGGTGGATATGGATAGTGAAAAAATTTTTGTTAGATGTGCAATATAGTTTTTTATATATTTAAAAAGCCTGAGCAGACAAAGCAAATCGTAAGCTCTACCTTCATCGTGTGTAACTTGCAGGATGCTCAGAAGAGTACACTGATGGATATGGAAATAGCTGATTATGAAAGGCTGGTAAAAGAACTTAATCAGAAGATTACTGATAAAGACAGCAGAATAGAAGATCTTGAGCAAGAAACAAGTATTCAGAAACAGAAGCAAGAGACTCTACAGGAAGAAATAAGTGAGTAAACTATCAACAGCAAGAGTCACTATGGTATAGTTAATAATGGTAAAAAATGCAATTCAGAAACATCTTTTCAAGTCAATGAGTGAGAGTAAGATTTGCAGGGAATACTAAAGAGTTACACTGGAAAAGTAATTTTGACTTTAAGGAAAATTTACTAGGTTATCATCCAGTATTCAGCAGTTAAAAGCCAATTTGCCTGCCTGACATACTGTTTCTTACCTGATTAAGTTAATCATAAGTTCTGAATGTTGGTGATGTGTTTCATTCTAATATACCACATTCATAAAACTTTACTAGTTAGCATGTGGTTAAAATTTAATTTCTTCCTATCCTTAAGTATAAGTCTTAGAACCATTCCATTTATTTGACAATCTTTGTGTTAATTTAGACAAAGGATACTAAACTTACCGTAAGCTACTTGTTTGCAGCTCTTAAGGAATCTGTCAGAATTTGCTTAAATATTTTTCAGTATTTTTAAGGAAATACAGGAGGGGATGTTTCCTTTGCATAAAAATGTTGTTTTCTGCATTAGAATTCCTTCAGTCAACTATGCAACAGGATGAGGAAAGAAATGCCAAGATAAAACAACTCCTGGTAAAAACCAAAAAAGAACTGGCCGATTCAAAACAAGCTGTAAGTCCAGATGTTAATGACTGTGTGTTCCATTTTTAAACTAATTTTAAAAAACAGGCTGGTAGCTGAATTATTAAGTTGCTGAGGTTCATGTAGTTTTTAATATCCAGGTAATTTTATCTTGCAGGAAAATGATCATCTAATGTTGCAGGAATCATTGAAAGGGGAACTGGAAGCCAGTCAGCAGCAAGTGGAAGCCTATAAGGCAAGAAACTTCACTTTTTTTTAGTGTAAGGTTTTTCATTTAAGTAATACATGTGTGCTTTTTATGGGCAAATGGAATATAGAATGAAGAACAAAAAGGTGTTATTTTTACTACTAAGTTATTGTTTCTTCAATTAGTTTTGTCTGTTTATTGCTTTTCCCAGATATTTTCCCTGTGGCTTTCTTTAAACAGATTTGCAGTCTTTTTCCTCTTTCCCTTTCCATCAAAGGAGAGGACTGCGGAGTTTGAAGCTTGCAACTGGGATATGTTTCAAAATGATTCTTTAAAATGGAAGTTATTAAATTTAAAAACAAAATAACACAACATATCAAAAATCTTAAGTGTTGTCTGTCTGTATAAATTTTGTTGGTTGGGCAGAATAGGAATTGAATGTAATGAAAGTAGCAGGGAAGTGAGAGAGGCTGGCTTTCTTACATGCTGTCACACCACCATCATAAATTTATCTTGAATTGTCTGTTTAAGCAACATAATTTTATTAAAAATTATTACATGGTAACCCATGTCTATTTTTTATTCTATTTTTATTGGATTTTAATTTTCTATTCACAAATTCTGTGCAGGAATTACTATAGTAGAATCCTCTGTTCTCAGTGGCATGTCTCCTTGGAGAAGAAAACCTTTTGTTATAGTTCAGTTTTCAACTGACTTTTTCAGATTCAAGTGGCTGTTCTGACATCAGAAAAGCACAAAGTTCAGGAACAGCTGCAAACGTCTTCGGAGCAACACCAGCGTACGATGAGTGCTTGCCAGCAAAAAATTGCAACCCTGCAAGAAGAGTGCAGAGCAGCCCAGGTACTCTAGTGGGAGAAGTAATCTTAGAGACTTTAGAAGGGAGGTTTACTGCACTCGCTGTCTGCTTCTCTAAAAATACTTTGCAGACCTTACTCTTTCCTTTTTCTCTGTCAAGAGCTGGGAATTATCCCAGTGCTTAAGGTAACTGAGTGGTGATATAGAGGACAGGCCAAACTGTGTCCTGGTTGTCATGCATCACTTGTGGAATATCTGGACTGCACACTTATATTTCCAGCAGGGAAAACCTTTCAGTGGTAGTGAGGAGATGGGATTGTATTTTAGATGGTCGGCAAGTATACACTCAGGGAAAAGAGAAGTCTTTTAAGAAAATGGGAGAACAAAAAAAAGGAATATAATTTGCTTCATATAAAACCAGCAAACACAGATACCACTTCAAGAAAAAAAAAAAGTTGTGAAAAATATTTGCCAGCACCCTTTAATATGCTGAAATCTGAGCAGCTTCTTAATTGGCGGCTGAACTACATGCAAAACTTACGCTATTGCTGAGGGGTTTTTATTATTTATTGGGTTTTTTGTCCATATGGCACTGTATTATATGTTCCTACAATGTAGTGTTTGCATTGGAGACAGATTCAGAATATAGTAGGACTGCTATGTTCAAACTACCTTTATGGAGATTACTGTGCTACTTTATGGTCTCTGTTGTATGATGGGTATGCAACCTGCAGGTAAGTAATAGCTGAACTTTACAAAATCCTCCTTTTGAAGATGCGAACATTTTAGTTATCTTGGGGATGACTACTGAACCTGAGAGCTTGTCCTAAGATCCAAAAAAGAAAATGTGCATTTGTGGCTTTTCTAGAACAATATATAAAAAAGGAAAACAGAATTATCCCCCCTTTTTTTTATTTCACCTTTGCTGTTGACAGAACCCTTTGCTTTTGAATCTCTCAGTTGAATGCAGTTTTTGAATTTTCAGATATTCTTTCTTTTCTTTAATACTAGTATGTTGAAAATTAGTGTCTCAAGTTTCTGTTTTGTGATACTCAAATTCTAAAGAAACATGATCTCTTATGGTAGTCACTGTTTTAATTATCCATTTAAAAGAAGAAAATGCAGCATGTGGTTTTAATTTTTTTTCCCCATGTAAAATGCATTTCATTTTAGAGAAATAAGGGAGCAGTACTCAACAGCATAACTTGTTAACAGTTTGTTTTCTATGTGATAGGCTGAACAAGCATCCGTTACGTCGGAATTTGAGAGCTACAAAGTCCGTGTTCATAATGTTCTAAAACAGCAAAAGAATAAATCTGCTTCTCGGACCGAGTCTGAAGGAGCCAAACAGGAGAGGTAAAACTAAAATTTCCATATGCATACAGAAAAATATGGATACTCAAAGTTACTGAGCTTGCCTTTGCTAATTTCTGGCCAACAAGGGAATTCCACTAATTGACTCTTTGCTTTGATATGGAAAATATAAGAAGGGTGGCAGTGTGCTTCCCCAGTTACTTTGGTTTGAATTTTTTTTATTTGGTTGGTTTGGCTTGGGTTGTCTTTTTTTAATCCAACTGTGGCTCTGCCTAGCTGGTACAGTTCAGCTGAGTTCACTTTGAACTTTTTCAGGAATGAGTGGTTTAGTGTAGGTAAAGTTCTGGCTGCAAATTCAGTCATCAGTTCCAGCAGATTTATGAAATACTGTTGTCAAATCAGCTGCTGCATGAGGAAAGACTTGGTGGAAAACGTTACACTTCCAAAAGGTCTGTGAAAATCCTTTTAATTATAGTAATAAGACAGGTAAATTCAGATTCACTTTGGAAAGTGGCTCAATTTAAATATATAAGTCGATCAATTTCTGTGAGTTACTGGTATAAGTCATTGATGGCTGCCCTTGGTGACAGACTGGGCGTTTCTATGTGAGATGTCAAAATTCATTTCTGACCATCTTCAAACAGTACCTACAATTGCAGCCAAAAATCCACCAGAGGGCGACTTGTGCTTTGTTAGAGGACTTTGGTTTTACAGTTGTTTTGGGGTTTTTAAAAACATTCCTGTTTTTGAAGCAAGTAAACTGCAACAGTTGCTTTTCTCTGTCTTGCCTCTTTGAAGAATTTTAAGAAGTTCTAATATTGTTATTTTTTTGTCAGAGAGAGTCACCTTGGAAACAAATTGGTCAAGTAATAAACATATGACAAATGGTTCCAAAGAAATAATTTGTTAGTATCAACTCTAAGATTAATGAAATATACAATTCATGAGATAATGGAGATGTCTGCATATATAAATACAGAAAGCATAAAAGGAGAATATATATGACTTAAGACTCTTTATTCTTTGTGTATCTGATTTTGATTTGTTTCTGACCGAGTTTCTCTGTTTTTATAAATTTAATGTTGCTTCCTAGTACTTTGCTCAAAATATACTCCAACCATTTGTCCCCTGTATTTGGTCTCATTGAACTGATGTGCATTTACTAAACAAACCAAAAGGAGCCTCTACCACTTCTAAGAAGAAACCTTTTCTCCCAGCTGAATCCCACGTATTATTCTCCTTCTGTCTTGTCCCTCCCAACCAGCTTGAAGTAGAAAGTGATGTCAGTCACTCTTTCTACCCCAATAGTTGCATTCCCAGCAGTTCAGATAGGACATGGTAAACCTATTTGTGCCTATATTGAAACAGGATCAGAACTTTGCTAATTGCTTCTTCTGTAGTCACATTCTAAGATATTTTGGTCATGGTGCTGTATTGATTTAATTAATAAATAGGCAGTTTGGATCAGCTGTCCAAAATGTTGTGGATATTGTATAGATTCTGAATTATTCTGTAATTATTTTTAAATGTATGTCGTGTATTTCTTTTTGTTTTCCACATGCAGAGAACAGTTGGAAATGGTGATAGATCAACTTAAAGTTAAGCTGCAAGATGCTCAGCACAACTCACAGTTGAATGCATCTGAACTCCAGGCACTGCAGTCTGAACACGACACCCTGCTGGAAAGACACAATAAGATGCTGCAAGAGACTGTTGCAAAAGAAGCAGAACTCCGTGAAAAGTATGTTCTGCTGGTGAATAGACACAGATATTTTGTGTGAACTTTAAGAACTGTGCATGTAGTGGTGTATAACTGAATTTCTCAAAGAAAGGGCACGTTATTGAGAAAGTTAAAGGAATTTTCAAAAGGATTGTTTGCTATTTTTCATAAGCCATCAGAAGTTTCAATAATGAAAATGAAATAGTAGCTGATAAGGGAATTTGAGATTTCTGCAAGCTTTCTCTCTCTTAACCATCAGATTTAAAATTTAACATTTCTTAAGCACACTTACTATTTTAAAATCCAATGCTCAGCACTACATTTATGTTGTACTGCTCAACTAAATTTTAGGGATGTTTCCTATTTAAAAAGTAAGGTAGTTATATGCAGAGCAAACAGTTTCTCTGACAAAATATCCAGTCCTGTGTTCACCAACTGCCTTTCTTTCAGAAAGTACTAAAGTACTGGATTTTAAGGCTATGCTTGCCACAGTCTTAATTTGCTGTTTCATTCAAAATGAAAGGAATCTGTTTAATCTGTATCACATCACATGAGTACCTCGTACTTGAGCTCCTCACAAAGGGTCTTTCCCTTGTCCGTAGAGGGTATGAAGAGGTTCACAGGAAATATTCAGTAAAATTTATGGCTTGGTATTAGGAACTGTTGACTTCTTGTCACCATCTTTGTACAATTTTATCTGTTCCTGGTAGCCAGGTGATGGCCCACTGTAATCAACCAAATTATGTCCTGCATTTTTCTGGAAACAACCATTTTACAGTAGGTTCCCTTTATACCTGGAGGGACTGCTCTTTGACATGCTGGCTCTGTTTAAGTCTTTATGCTTACAAGGGCAAGTCCTGTGCTTAGTCTTTCCATACATCCACTTGTTTAATTGCTTGTGACAATTCTGTTGTGCTTCTGGAGTAATTCCAAACAAACAAACAAAAAACCAAACCAACAATTGGTGAGTTACTGACATTTTTCTTGCTAACAGCTACACTCTTCTGCCCTCTTCTGCCCTGAAAGTTGAAGCTTAAAAAAATTAAACTTAGCTTCTTAGAAACCTGTGTTTTTCAAAGTCCTGCATAAGTATTTGGTAAATAAATGTTATAAGAAGTGGAGTAGAAGGTAAATGACATGCCCTGTATGACACTATAACCAGTCATGTTGCAATTTTAGAATTTAAGAAGGTTTAGAGCACAGTGTCTCTAATCCTTACTTTTTTTTTTTCCCAAATATGTCTGAATTTTATGTTCTAAAATAGAAATCAGGAGTTTCTATAGCACAGTGCATTCAAATGATAGGTAATCAGCATATCTTTTTCAGTCTTAGATTTCCCCTGTAAAAAGAGGAGTTTAAATGGAAAAAAAGTTGCATGGTCATTCTAAGATAATCGTACACATGAAAACTGAAAGCTGCTTCAAACTCTAAAAATTTTGAAATTTAAAAATTATAGTGTTTTGCTGTGTATGCTGTTTTCAGACTCTGCACAATACAGTCTGAGAACATGGTCATGAAAACAGAGCACGCACAGATGTTGAGTCAGCTGACAGCCCAGAATGAAGCTCTCCGGAACAATTTCAGAGATCAAGTCAGGAACCTGCAAGAGGAGCACAGGAAAACAGTAGAGACACTTCAGCAGCAACTCTCCAGAGTAGAAGCTCAGCTCTTCCAACTCAAGAGTGAACCAAGTACTAGAGGTAACTTCCAGGCACAGTACCAGGGTTTCTTGAGTTAGTTACAAATCTGTGCACCTGAGTCTGAATCTAAAACCTGCTTACAGTGTGTGATTCTGTAAATTACCAGAAACCTTTTCCGGAGACACTGCAGCATGCCATGTCAGTCCACAGATACCAAGTAAGGAATGTGTCTTTTTTATTACTTACTGTCCCTTCAGAATCTTAAAGGTCCTTGAATACATCCATGGGAGGGCAACAAAGCTGCTGAAAAGGGTGGAAGGACTGTCCTATGAAGAGTGGCAAAGAACTCTGGATTTGTCTAGTCTGCAGAAAAGGAGGGAGGGGCAACCTCATCACTGTCTTAGAGATTCCCAAGGAGGGGAAGCAAAGAGGGAAATGCTGAGCTCTTCTCACTGGTACCCAGTGATAGGATGTGTGGGAGTGGTTCAGAGCTGCCCTGGGGGAAGACTCAGACTCGATGTTAAGAAGTATCTCCTTACTGAAAAAGTGGTCAAACCCTAAAACAGCCCCAAGCCTGTCAGTGTCTGAGGCATTTGGGCAATGCTCTTGGTAACTTTTGGTCAGCCCTGAAGTGGTCAGGCAGTTGGACGAGATGATCGTTGTAGGTCCCTTCCAATCTGCATTACTGTTATCTATTCTATGTCAGCATTGTCAGACAGATGAAGGGAAATTACTTAGGTTGTCTCAGGTTTTGGAGCATACTGGACATCTGCCTCAAGTATGAGAGGTGAAGCTAAAGAGAAGTGTATTGAAAGCTGTTTCAAAAAGGTTTGTTATTGGTATACTTGCCATTTGATCCCTCTTCTAATTTAAGATTTTACCGTCTTCAGGCTCAAGTGTTATTTTTGTATCTGTAAAGTTACTAACCTGGATGTAGTTGGACATTTGCCAAGCAGCAGTAATAGTTTAAGAAGTTAGTCTATTACTGAAGCAGAAGGTCATGCACACAGTATTAAAACAGAAGACTTTATGCCTCCCATAGGACTGGTTGAAATAAAAGCTAATTCTGTTATGCTTTAAAAATATTTGGCACTCTGATCATAGTTACAATGCATCTTCAGGGAGAGTTGCACAAAGATTTCATAGTCACTGAAATAAAAATTTGCTAATAAATTTTAGGTGTAGAAACAGGCTTTGATCGCAATGATCATTTGGAGGTGAAAGGCTGTATTTTTCTACTGTAAATGTTATGTGTCTGGCTTTCTCTTTTTTCTTCAACTGCATTCTGAAGACTAGTTCGTGTACTGCTCTCAGTCTGAGACAGTCACATCTATGAAATAGCCCTCCCAATTTCATTCTGATGACAAACATCAGGAAGTATCTTTCAGGTCCAGCTGTTTCAAATCCAGGAACGAAGAACTTGAGAGAACGGAGAAACACTGACCTTCCTGTCCTTGATGTGCACACTGTAGCTAGGGAAGAGGGAGAAGGTATGGAAACAACAGACACAGAGTCTGTCTCTTCAGCCAGCACCTATGTACAATCCTTGGAACAACTTCTGAACTCATCAGAAGCAAAACCTGGTAGGTAGAACGTGGCTTTTAGAAGCACTTGCCTACATAAGTTGCAGAAGTTTCTTCCCTCGTATTTTCATGCTTTTAGGTGCAAGACACAAGTCTGCTTGAGTGCCACTGAATTTACACTGTCCTGAATTTCTGTAGGAGTTTTGTTCTTAAATAAGGATTAAACTTGCTGCTGTAAAATAAAACATTGGTACAGGTTTTAGTAATTTTAAAATGTCATATTTCTGAGTTTCTAAAGGGAAGAGACTGGATGAGCAAGCGAGTGAATAGTTGCAGAACTTTTTTGTATTCTGAATGAGTCTATACTAGGGACAATTAAGTGCTAATTTAACCTGATTAATGAAAGGATAAAAGTTCTGTTCATCTCAATGAGGCTAATTAGAACAGGAATTTATTGATAGGTTTCTTTCAAGGAAAATGAAAGCCATCATGAAGAACAATCTTCTAAGAGTAGCCCCAAAACGAGAAAAATACATGGTAGCATCTAATCATGACTTAAAGATCTACTGAACAGTTTGTAGATAACTGTTGAAAATCTATATCTATGGGTAGGAAACAAGAGATAATTAAGACCGTATATCTTGATGTACTCTAGAACTGTTTTGCCAATCCCCTTCTAATATATAAACAAAAATAGATCAGAAAATAAGCATGCAGCAGCATCACTGATGACTGCAGCCTGACTTTGCATGAATTCTGTTTATAAGGAACTACATTAATGAAGTCCTGATGTTAAGTTAGTATGAGGTAGATGCAAGTGCTTTTTCCTTCTCTTAGTTTTCTTTCCCAATTAATTGCAGAACCATCTCAGTGGCAAGCAGAACTCACCAAGGATGAACTGATTCAGAAACTAAACACAACAGCAAAGAGTGCTGATCACTTGAATGAATTACTTCGTGAATCAGAAGCAACCAATGCAATCTTAATGGAACAAATAAAGGTTAGGAGACATGCAAGAGATGTGAGGACAGCTCTAATTTCCACAGTCTGTTTCTTAGACCAAATATTTAACACCAAATGTGTCAGAAAATCCCAGCCTGTAAAATTTTGGTGATCAGAATTTAATTTTGTAGGAGCTTTTATTGCATAGGCCTAATTAGCATAACTAGGAAGCACAACTGCTTCCAAAGTTGACTTCAGTTTTTGGTTTTGGTGGTTGTTTTTTTTTTTCACCTCAGTTTCTACTTGGGTGGGAAGGCGGGGGAAGGGGAAGGGGAAAGGAGTGGGGAGTAAAACCTTCCACAAAGAAACCTCAAGAGTTTGTAAGTTTAACATTTAGTAAAGGGGTCTCTACTGTTTTCACTTAGACAAAAGCAGTAAGCCCCAAGGGAAGCATTGTCTGGTTTCTCTTCCTGTAACCCCTTTTAGCTGTCTTACTTTAAAAGAAGATACATGTACTAATGTCTGAGTTTGGTTTGATTTGATTACACTTCTCTGAGTTTTCTGAAGACATTTCTGAAGTTAGCATATTCCTTGAATATGCTTGGCTTTCTTTTCTGAATTGTTTCCTAATGAATGATATCATCAGTTCTCTTGATTTATTTAACTGTTCTACTCTTACTACTCTTTATTGCTGAAACTGTTGTAACTATTGCACAGATTTTATCAAAAAAGGTTACTTTTGATCAATAATAAGTTATTTCTGTACAATATTATCACAAATTCAATTTTCACTGGATTTTTGTTCTGAGTATGTTGTATGCACACATTCTTTTTGAAGCAATATGTGCAATTCATTTATTAGGTCTTCAAAAGACCTTTGTTCAAACAATATTGCATATTTTTCCCTCATCTGCAGCTTCTTAAGAATGAAATAAGAAGACTGGAAAGAAATCAAGAGAGAGAAAAGTCTGTGGCTAATTTAGAATACTTGAAGAATGTTCTATTGCAGTTCATATTTCTAAAATCAGGAAGTGAGAAAGAGCGGCTGCTCCCAGTAATAGACACCATGTTGCAGCTCAGCCCTGAAGAGAAGGGGAAGCTGGTTGCAATTGCCCAAGGTACGTGGTGTTCAAAATATTGTCACAAAAAAAAGGAGAAGTGGATATAAAGGCAACTGAAGTTCTGTGCTTTCTGTTGTGTAGACCTTTGAGGGAAAACAAAACTTAGCAACAATATGCTAGCAGGCTAATCATAAAACCATTTTGCTTTGTTGGGAAGTTACTATTCAGTGTTCAGGAAACAGAACAAATACCCTAAAATATAAATAAAATTAAGCTAAAATATAATTTCTTCTGAAATACGCACATTTTAGGAAGATTATAGTAAGTTCCAGAAATTTAACGTGTTCATGTTTTGAGTAGAGTTAAAAAAAAATTTTGTCAAAATAGAGGTTAGTATAATTGAAATACTGACTTGGCAGATGTTCCAAACTAAAGCAGTCCTCTCAAGGCAGTACGGCAAACCTAATATTAGTTTCTATATATTAACTTTAAAAATATCTTAAAGAAAATATGCTTTTTGTTCGAGAAATTAAGGAACTAGGGAAGGAAATTAAGAGTTAAGCATTTGCAAGAAATGAACACAGGAGCTATGTGTACAATAATGTTCTGGTTCTGCTTCAAATACTCTGGGCATTTGCTCCCTTAAAACACTTCTTAAGGTATTGTTTGTCACTTCTCAAAAACAGTAACTGTAGCTTCGTGTACATCATTAACAACAGACCTATACTTTATTTAAAATTTAATATAAAGAATAAGCACCATGTGCATATATTACTTTAAACACTTGCAACTTGTGAACAAAATCGCATAAAAAAGAGAAGCATTAAAGTACTGCATTCCATGATAGGCTGTGCATTTGGAATAATTAGATGTTTTGATGTTGTTCTGGCTCCCTAATGAAGACTGATTGAATTTTTGTGGAGAAAGGGGATAAATAGCCTTTTTTCAAACATCCTTAAGTACCCAAAGTAAAGTGGACTTGGTGATAAAATCCATGAACCTATTGGTGGCAGCCCAAGAGTGAGTTCCCTCCTCAACAGGTTTGAGGACAGCATTTGAAAATGGATAAAGGTCGGGGGGGCCAGGGCTGGGGCAATGTCATGTAACCAAATAATGCAATGTCTAACAGAATAAACTGAAATGTTTTTCTTCGTCCTTCAGGTGAGGAAGAGAGTACCTCACGGCCCTCTGGGTGGGCTTCGTACCTCCACAGCTGGTCAGGACTTCGATAAAACAGTGGAAACACTGGATCTTTAAACACATTCCACAACTGCAAAAAAAGAGAAATCTTACTGTAGAAAATCTGTTGGTGTTGTAGTGTTGAACTACAGGTTTTTATTTTTGTGTGTTACTTTCAGTTTTCTAGGCTCTTCTTAGAAGCCCACAGTAGCCCTGAAAGATGGTTCTACATTATGGTCTGGCAACAGTGAACCATTTTTCTTGTAAATGTTAAAGCTGATTATAAGAACTATGAGAAATGACAAATTAATTGCAAATTGCCTGGAAACAGAATTTGACAAACCTGTAATGGCTCTTTTGATATCAATTTAAAAACTTGATCTAATATATAAACTGGAATAACTAGACTTTAGATTTAAAGTATTTTAAAGGGTTTACAGTTGCTTTCACGTATTGTTGTCAGCTAGCTAATCTATATGGTTAGTGTTATACTCTGCATGTTTCAGAAATTTAAAATTATTTCCTCACTGGTGATGGTTACAAAATGTAAGATAATTAAGAAACAGAAAGGGCATTTTCTGAACTAAAGTTTTAGTCTTGGTTAATTTTTTTTTTTTTTTTTCAAAAGCTAGATTGAAATATCAAGGCGATGGTTCACAAAATGTAGCAAGTGCATGTATCTCTATGAAATACAATGCTTGGCTCACCTGATATGGTATTGCAGTAGAGATTAATGACATTTATGGAGGTCTTAGGGTATGCTCCAAGACTCAGAGATCCTAAGTCAGCTGAAGCTTTTGGAAAAAGGGCTTAAGCTATGGCTTTTTAACCTGAATTTGGAAGTTTGTGGAAAAGATCAGGAAGAAATGGTCCATTTCTATAGCGATGTCTTTACTTAGATGAAAAGACTACCTATACTGACTTAGTCATATTGAAGACACTAAAGAAAGAATCTGAATTCATAGGTCAGATTTCTAGCATTAACTTCTAAGAGAACAGGATGGAGCTTTTATCAATAGATGCCTTTTTTGAATGGTCTGATTACTCAACAGAATGTTATGTTTTTTTCTGAGAAAAATAAATCTTTACCATCTCTACTTCTCTTATCAACACAGCACCTTTTTTTACTTTCAATTCTCTTTTCCCCTTTACAGTCCATACTACCTTTCACCATCTTAATTTATTTATAAGTTATTAAAATGCATACACATGTTTAAATCCTGTTTGCATCTCAACCAGAGTCTTTCCATACTTTTCACTTATATTTTCATGCTTTCTGTGCTGTTTTACAGAGAATCATTTCCTGGTACACATACCAATACTAAATAGCATTCTTCCTTTCCTACCTTAGTTGAGACTCTGAGGAAATGATGCTTGTTCCTTTAATATTGCCTTATTTGGGGCTGAGATTAATCTGGACATATGAACAGCAGAAAGTCAACACGTTGAGAATAAACTGTTCAGTAGTGTACTTTTGGTTTAATTTTTTGCTTCTTGTATATATTTCAGTACGCAATCAACAAAGCTAATGGACTTTACTTAGGTATTTTAATTCCTTTCCATCTTAGGCACTTTTTTTTTTTTTTCTAATTCCCCTCCAGTATGTGTTTTAACTGGAATCCTTATGGTTTGTGCTACCAGGGAAAACATCCTCTGTGAACCTTGAGATCACAGAACTGATAAGTGGCAGTGTGAGGGATGAGCCTTTTAGATGTCTCTAAGTATCAAACATGAGGTTACACTTAGGCTTTCTTTTATTAGCCTTTGGAAGGATTTACCATATCTTTAGCATTCACAATTTGCACCAAATCTCAGATGTTGAGTTCTAAGTCTATTCACAGCTGGGTTTGATTAATGTCACTCAAAAGAATGCCAAAACACAGTGAGGGGAGAGATTTGAAATATGTATAAAAATAAGTGCAAGTCGTTCTCCTGCTGTGATTTCAACAATAGAAGCAAGAGTAGAAGAGTACAGCTTTGTCTTACTTAGTTCACACTCCATTTGCAGCTGACCTGATTTAGTCTCTGCTGTTGCTGAAGACCTGTGACAAGTTCCTCGTAAAATGCACATATTTCAGATTTGTAAATTATTTAACATTTTAAGCTGTGAATAAATGTATGCAAGTAACTTATATCACTGGCTGTATTAAATACCGGTTGCCTATTGACTTCTTTCAAGTGTGAGTTGCATGCTCACTGTTTTTAGTAAAACTTGAGTACTGTACTTATGAATGTAGTGAACAACTTGCATTACCTTTTTTTTTTTTTTTTTTTACAATGGAAGATTGAGATCTTAACGTAGAAGTATTTTAATAACTGTTACTAAACTGTGTTCTATTGCTAAGATTGACAGGACTTACCTTTGTGGTAAGCAAATACATCAGAGTTTAATAGACATTTGCAGTAAATGGCATAGAAGAATGTGAACTGGAAGCAGGATTATTTTGCATAGAAAACTTTTTATATGTCATATATTTGCATTTGTAATGTACAGCATTGTAGCTGTGATTTGCTTTCAAAAAGCAGTTTGAAGTTTTAAGTAATACTGCTGCTTCTTGATATTCTGTGGTGCTCATTTTCTGGAAGAGCACTGTGCTAACTTTGTTTTCTGGTTCTTTTTGTTTTCTTTTGCCATGTTTGTTAGAATGTTTCCTAGAAAATATCACCCTTGCCCAAAGAGTTTATAAGCTTAGGACCAATTTTTATCTTCTATCAGTCTGCCTTCAGCCCAAACCTAAGGAGGGCATAATAATAGTAATAAGGATTCTGCTGTCACTATGCAGAGTATATTTATTAATTAAAAACAAAAAATGGGAGTAATTCAGAATTCTCAGACCTGCATGTGCACTGTGGCTGAATTTTTAACTTCCTAATGCTGACTTAGAAACAGGTTGTATACCTTTCATATATTCCCTTTAGCCAGGAGGGAGACTTATCTGTGCAAGCAAAAGTGCTCCAGTTGAGAGACAGGAAGACCAGAGTTTGTCAGGCTGTTGTGTAGATGTGGCCAGTTGTAGCTGGGGTTCAGGATGGCCAAAGAGAACCCATGTTAGAAACGATACACGGGAAAGTAGAGTTGCTTTTTTCTTTTGTGACCCTCCCTCCCCAAAGTACAGCTATGAGAATACAGGGTTAGATAATTTTCTATATTTACATTTTCCCTTGGCTACCTCCCTTCATCCCTTTGCTTTGATAGCAGGTGATATATCACGAAATTGTGGAGGAATGCTTAAAAACTCTCCTTAGTTTGTACTAAGTGGCTTTGAACCACCTGTGCTTCATTTGACTTATGCCTTGGCTTCACCCAGTGCACCAATACTTCCTCAACTACCTACTACTTCTATTATTACTGGTACTATAAAACTATCTCCCTTAGGAGCCTTGTGAATAGCAGTCACCACCCACAAGCTGAGAAACCAAATGTATGAAGAGGTTAAAATATATTTGTTGTAGTAATTTCAGAGCTGCTAGTCTGGACAGATAAGTGTTTTGGTTGGAAATAATGTTTTTGATGGCCTTTTCATGTGGCTATCACTTCAATAAAATTCATCTTTATTCAACAGAGTGCCTTTTTTTTTACCTGAATGCCTGCTCTTACCTTAGTCAGCTGCAAGGTAGAAAACAAGGGGATGATTACCAATGTATTAAAGATATTTTATGGATCTAGTATAATATAAACAGTTTTTACTTTAGAACATGATAACAGCAATGGAGTCATCTGGATGAATGGAAAAGAAATTGTTTTGTTATGGGGGGGGGTTAGATCTTTTTTTTTAAAGGCTCATTTAAGTTACTTCAAATGTGTTACTAGATTGTTACCAGCAATCTGGCAATATCTGACATGAAGGAGAGGAGGGATGCAGAAGCTAATAATGTCTGTGTTAAAAGGATTGCACTTAGTATGTTTATTTTAAGTACTAGCCACCTAATAAATTGGCACCCCCTTCTAATAGCAGTGAACTTTGAATGACCTCTTCCCTAATTCCCTGTGATAATTTTTCTTTATCTGCATAGTTGTCCTAGTGCAAAGATTAGATGTTCTATGGATGAAGAGGGAAGTGGTTGGTTTGTTTGCTTGATTTAGGTGAGTTTAGTGTGTTTATCTTCTTACCAACCATTTTTCTTAGTCTGTGTTTATTATACAAATACATGATCAGGAGGGAATCATAAGCTGTGAAAAGAAAACGTAATAAATGGATATGAGTCAAAAAGGAGCCTGATACAGTCAACTTCTAACAGCTTTCATGTAAATATATATGCTATAGGGAAGGGAAATAATAATCTGCTGCTTTTAAAACTGAATTTGATTAAAATTTGTCATATGGTTGTGCAAGGTTTAGAAGGTGTGTCTTAGATTCAGGAGATTTCTTACTGTCCTATGTCTGAGGATCAAAGCAGGATTGAATAATGAAAACTGAGAATAGTAAAGAGTAGAACTGTGCATCAGTTACTGCTCCAACAATTCAGTACACCTTGGTATTAGCAAATTGCTTATTTTTTGCTTTCAGTTAAATGCCTGTAGACTTCTTAAGAATCCAAGGTGAATGTAATCAGGGTAAAAAACAGTATGCTGTTTTGGGCATGGGCATGGGCACAGTCCCAGTCCTCTTAAATGTGTTTTAAATTCATAGACAGTGGATAGCAGCTGTATACGAGTATAGGATTTAAGCAGGGTTTATTGTTTCATTGCTTGAAAATCACAGCTTGTTCTGAGAGCAGGCAGACTTTTCCAGAGGGGAGGTACATATCAGCTCTTGGATCTCGCCCTTTCCACTGCGCAGAGCATCTCAAATATAAAAACCATAGAAACCATTACAGAGCTCCAGAAAAAAGCTTTTACTTAAATACTGCTTTACTGTTGTTATTGCCCTTTGTGGAGTTACATGCTGATGCTCAGTGTCACTCTTGCCGAGGGAAAAACGCCAATCCTATCAGTTTGGCTTTAGCACCCAAGTATTTATACGGACTCACTAAAGCTCCTCTCGCAAGTAGTTGCAGCATTTACTTAAACCTGCAGCTGCGGTAATCCAGGTGAAGCTGCCTTTGCGGGGGGACAAGTGGATGGTCCCTCCGCTCCACAGGCAGAGGGCTACAGCCTGTGGAACAGTGGAAAGAAAAGCAGCTGGTGGTGATAAACACTTAACACAGATCATGTTGTTGATGTGTCGGCTCTCTGTCCCTGCCCTAACATTCCCCACCAGCCTTTCTCCTGGAAACCGGTTAAACCAGTTGTTTGCAGAGCAGTGGGGGATAGTGGATATATCAAATGTATCTTGCAGGTGGGGGATTTTCAGGAAGAGCTAACAATGCTTTTTATAATATTCCGGGAAGGATAGGAATTGCCATGACAAAAAGCTTAAAAGAGAAAAATAACATACTAACATGAAAAATAAGAGAATTATGATAGCCAAAAGTCAATAAGTTATTTCTTAAGGGACCTGTTTTGTGGTGCTGCCATTAGCTTTTTCTTTAGCCATTACTGTGTCTGTCCAATTAGTGACCTTGTCACAAAGCAAAAATTTATGCTGCTAAATATGGAATTTTAATGATCAATTTTGCAGGGGCTTGAGATTGATCTATAAGAGTAATATCTCTGTTCTTGCACAATCTCCTTCCCTCTTTCAAGAAATGGTGACACCAAATATACTGTGTGTGTCTAAAATGCATGAAGCAGAAATCTGACTGCTTTTATAAAAAATAATTTGTTACTTGTGAATTTGTTAACAGCTTTGCTACAAATATTTAGCTGGATACCCCGTGGTCAAAAATTATTCATATTTACCCAGTCAAAGTTTCCTTCACTGTTGCTTTAACTTCATATCTTTGGAGGTATGACACGAAGAACACTGACCCCGTTTACAATTTAATTCCATTGATTGTATTAAGATAAAGAATCATGGGACTGCTCTGCTAATAAGCACTCGGAGTCAGGGTAGACTTAGACTGAATATTAGAAAAAAATTCTTAACTGTGAGGGTAGTGAGGCACAGGTTGCTGTCACTTATAGTCACAGAATCAATTATTTTGGAGAAGACCTCAAAGATCATTGAGTCCAACTGTTAACCTGGCATTGCCAAGTCTACCTCTAAGTGTTACGGCCAGCTGCAGTACAATAAATTTGGAATTCCAACAGTGATGGAAGATGTAAAATGCTCTGGAAACAAAACATCAAAAGCATATGGCTACTTAAAACTGCATTTTATGCTAGTGTAGCAGGGAGAGATGGGAGGGGAAAAAAAGATGGATTAATTTTGTGATTAATATGCCAGTCTGGAGACATGGAGTCCAAATTCCCTGCTTTGCCACATGCTTCCTTTGTGAATTTAATTTCAGTTTCTCTGTCTGTTTCCTGATTTGGCTGCTGGGGGTAATGGCACTTCTCCACCTGATGCCAAGTAAATTAGCAGCATAAAGTTAAACTTTGTGATGGGTTTGTAAGCAGAAATAAGGAGGCAGATTGCCATTTTTTTTTTTTTTTAACTCCATAGGAAGAAAATGGTCGTAGCCTTCATTATACTGGAATGGAAGGAGTGATCTTTTGAGTTTGTGGTGTGTGTTTGTGAATCCTATTAAACTATTTGCCTAAGTATTCTGGACTGAATTTTACAAGATAATTAGAATGCCAGCATGCTGTAATACTAGGTAATGAACAATTAATAACAAATAAGAATTTTTGTTTCTGCTGTACAGCAAGACACAACAAAAATTTAAATCAGACCCCAAGGTGCAAACTTGCTGCAAAGCGCACAGAGCCTGGGGAGGCAATCTGTGAAACTGAATTCCTGGCTTTTCTTCATACAGTGTTTCCAAAAGCTGCTGCTACTTAGTGTTTGGCATAAGTACATGTTTGGGGGTGCTCTCCAGCTCTCTATGAGAATGCCTTTGCTACTTCAAGATTGTATTACTAGCAGACTGAGCTCTAGGGATTTCATCTGTAAAAGCACTGGAAAACTGCACATGGTGCAATTTACTTGCCGTTAAATCTATTAATGTGCTCTCCAAAGGAAGTGCCGTAACGGCTGCACTTGTTGGCTGGCACTGCTTTGTTAATTATTTCCAGAATTTACTGTTTTGGAGTTTGCTGCCCTGGTAGTCATAGGTCTGCCCAGCCACCTCCCCCCTAGTTTCAGGCTGTGCTGGTCAGAGGCGCTGCTCCTCAGCTGGGCTCAGCTGCCAGGAACAACTGTCTTGTCCAGCTCCCCAGGAGGACTTGCAATGGGAGAGGCCCCAAAATCCTTGCAGAAGAACTCAGGTTAATTAAAAACATTCATGAAGGTGCCTACAAGTAATGGCAGACTGCCCAAAGCTGATTAGAAAAAACAAAAGGGTTGTATTACCTTCATCTGGCACAGAATGAGTACTTACTTATTTAGATGATATAAGGAAGCTCTGTTGACAGACTCATTAAAATGAGTGGGAGGTTTGGGTTTGTTTTTATTTTGTTTGGGGTTTTTGGGGGTTGAGGGTTGTTTGTTTGTTTGTTTGTTTGTTTTCGGGGGGGGGCATTTGTTTTTTAATATATTTACAGATTGGTTGAGGTTTGTAGGTGCCTCTGGAGGTCACTTGTCCAACCTCTCTGCTCAAGCAGGACCTCCTAAAGCCAGATTCCCAGGACCGTGTCCAGACAGCTATGAGATATCTTCAAGGATGGAAGCTCCACAGCCTCCTCAAGCAATCTGTGCTGGTGCTCAGTCATTCTCACAGTGAAATATTTCTCTCTGATATTCAGAGAGAATCTCCTGTGTTTCAGTTTGTGCCCATTGCCTCTGGCCCTGTCACTGGGCACCAGTGAAAAGAGACTGGTTCTGTCCTCTGTGTACCCTCCCTTTTCAGGTATTTTTATTAATTTATAAGATCCCTCTAAGCCTATTCTTCTCTAGGTTGAGCAGCCCCAGCTCTTTCAGCCTCCTCACAGGAGAGATGCTGCAGTCCCTTAGTCATCTTAGTGGCCATTTGTTGAACTCTTTCCAGTGTGTCCATGTATCTCTTGTACCGGGAAGCTCAGAACTGGACCCAGCCCTCTAGGTGTGGCTTCACCAGTGCTGAGTAAAGAGGAGGGATCACCTCCCCCTCTTCTGGCATACTATCCCTTTCCAACTGAGTACTTTATTTCCCTCTTTGTGCAGAATTGTATTCTCTGTGATGTTTTGCTATGTTTGGTTCCTAAAGTTGGCAAGCAAAACTGAACCCTGCCAAAATAACAAATAAACAAAAGTCTGCCAGACAGTCTGATGTTTTTGTGTTTTTACAGTTGTAGTTATCTCTAGAACCATGCTCGTGGCCCAGCCATCAAATATCTTTTCTGCATTATAGTCCTGAAAATTTACATTCTTTCCCTGGTTCTAATGGATACCAAAGTACATGTACTTTACGTACATGTAGTTTAAATTATTCTTTCTGATGTGTGCTTACTCGTACCTGTCCATGCTGATTTTGACTGGATTAACATATTCCCGGAGTTATTGTCTTCTTGGAGCCATATAGAGACTTCCTTAATCCTGGCAGGCAAATATTTGCATTTTTCATTCCACCACACCACTTCCTTCTTCTGATATTAAGGACGGCAATAAGTGGTGATACAGACACCTTAATAATCCCTCATTTTCTGTTATGCTCCTCTCAGTTGTTCATTTATCCATACATCCCTGAAACTGGTATGGTTTGGTGTGAGATCTTTTCTCTCCAAGAAAAGCAGGAGGTTTGGCCCCAGGTTTGGCAGCGCTGGCGTTGAAGGTAACTTACTCGCATTTACTTTCTAAACACGGGGTAGCTGAGCATAAACAACGTGCTGGCCTTTGCTTTTTGGTAGTGTTACATTTTCAAACAATACTGATTAAAAACGTGCTCTTGCTCTAGCGAACTCTCACCTAAGCCTATCTGGTGCTCTAAGGTGAGACGACAGCTCTCTTGCTACAAATAATCCTGTATTACGCAACCACGCATAGGAAACAGTGAAAATATTTGGAATTGTTTTGACAGCAATTTTCTGTTCTGGAAAAAAAAAGAAATTAAAATAACAGCGGCAGACGCTCCCAGGAGGCACCTACTTCACGTAACTCTGCGGGGCGTCCTCCGGCTGCGCTGGCAGAGGAGGCGAGAGATCCGATCCCGCGGGGCTGTTGGGAAGCCTCCGGGGAGGGGGCGGCGGGACCCCAAGTTTTATCGGGGAGGTCCCCTCGTTCCCAGTGCGGGGGCCGTGAGCGGGGCCGGGGCGGGTCCCGGCGGCGGCGCGGTCGGAACGCGCCCCCCGGCGGCGGGCGGGGGTGCCGGCGGGGCGGACGCCCAGCGCCATTACCGCCGCCAGGGCTGGCTCCTCCCGCCGCCGGAGAGCGCTTGGCGGGAGCGGCGGGATGCTGGGGGTGGCGGCGGCGGCCGCGGCGGCCGGGATGAACTGTAACAGGTAGGAGAGGCGCGGGGGCCGCCCGCCCCGTCCCGTCCCGCCTCCCGCGGCGGGCGGCTGCCGAGGGCGGCGCTTTGTGTCGGCCGGGCCGCTGTCACCGGCTGCCGCCCGGGAAAGGCGCTTCCCCGCTGCTCCCGCCGGGCGAAGGGCGGCGGCGGAGCCGGGCCGGGCCGGGCCGGGCTGGGCTGGGCCGGGCTGGGCTGGGGGCTGGGTCCCGCCGGGGAGGCTGGTGGTCCGCAGCCGTGCAAGTGTGCCTGCTGCTCGCCCTGGGAAGCTCCCCCTTCCGCGGGGGAACTTTCCCCTCTCCCCTCGCGTTCCCGGGAGCAGCGGCGGGGGGCACTTCAGGAATCCCTTCTCCCCGCGATCTCTCCTTCGGCGTTACGCGCACGGACGGAGCAGTGGGGCGGCTCCGGTGTCCTTGTTACGGAGAACTAGGAATAACACCCAGGAATAGGGGATCGGCACGTCCCGACCGTGCCGTGAGCGCGGTTGGATGCCCACTGCGCTAAAACGCGCCCTGAGCTGAGAGGTTGTTTTAAAAGTATCGTAGTGAGTAACCTCGATGTGGTGAGAGTGGTGCAGTTTTATGCATATCCCACAATTACAGGGCAGTGCTATCTTAGGGACAGGTTAATAGTGATGGATTATGGAAAGCAAAGGCTGCTCTCCTCGTCGCTCAGCTTTTCAAAGCCTCGCCTGGTGCAGTTGTTTCCTGGGAAGAAATGACCCTAATTAAAGTGCTTAATTAAATGACCCTAATTAAAGGCAAGTGTTGCGCTAATATGTCAAAACCAGGAGCTGAAGGAAGGAAAAGGAGTGATTTTGTAGCTGCCTTGTGCTGCAGGTTCAAGACGGCTGCTGGCACACAGACTTTAGCCTGGCTCAAGACCGCCTTATCTTTCCCGTGCCCGACTTCTATTGCAAACTCCTCCAGCCCGGCGCCACACCTTTGGAGAAAAGCTGTGGCAGCTACAAAGTCAGGCAGAATTGGGGCTACCGTGGTGGCATCTGGTATCCTGGTGAGCCAGCTCTGCTCCCAGGGTCGTACCCTGATGCCCTGGGTAGGATCTCTCCAGCCTTGACCAATCTTCTCTCTAACTGCCATGCAGCCACATGCTTAGAAAAACGCGATAATGTGATTCAGATGTCCTTTCGTATTGAGGTAACTATTTTTTTCTTCAGTCGTTCCAAAAGCAACTTGATTTTTTAGTAGGTGGTGGATCTTCCAGGCCAGGCTTCCTTCTGCATTCCTGAAAATGGCTGAGTATTTGTGCTGCCAGTGTCAGTCTCTTGTGACTGCGAGTAGCTGTGTCTCTCTCAGCTCCACACAGGTGCTCTGGCTCCGGTGCAGTGCCCGCCTCTTTGGCCAGGTAGACAGAGCAATTACGTATTTGGCATCTGTTCTGCTGAAGTCGTCAGGGAGCAGGCCAGCTGCCCTGCTGGTACACGCTTCCCAGGATATGAACTAGGCTACACCCCTGGCGCAGCAAAGCAGTTTTGGGACAAAGTCAGACTAGAGCCCATGCTTGCAGAAACTTGCAGAGATGAGCTAGCAGAGCACTCTGGTGGGAGCTTACCTAGAGTGGGTGTACGGGTGGCCAGTCAAAATAAAACAAAGGGCAAGGCTCCTGAAACATACACATTTGGTAAAATGCAAGGAGAGAAAATTAAAAATTGCTATGATTTCTTTTTTTGACTCTTCGGGTAAAAGACACTAAAAATGCATGTTTCATTCAAAAACACCTTTTAACAAAATATAAGGTGATCTCAAAGGCTTCTGCAGGCTGAGATTCCTGAGGGATTTTGGATCTTGACTTTTTGCTCTAATTTAGAGAGTTTAAATAATCAGAGTTTTTGTGAAGAAAACAAAAAAGGAAAGAATTACTTGAAGTCTCTCCCCAGGTTTGAGACACAGAAGAGCAGCAAACATCTGGTCAGCAGGTATGCACATGGAAAGACTCTTCTTTTTAACTTTTTTTTTTTCCTCTCCATTTTGTGAATTCGAGTCACTCTTGTGGCTTTTGTTTTGCAACTACAGGAACTTGCGGGCACGGCTGTCAGCTGTACACCCACTGCTGAGGCACAGCCCTCTCTCTTAGCATCATACTGAGAGACCAGACTGCCCTGGAGGAGAGGGATTTGGGCAGGGAGGGATGTGCCATGTCCTCTGTGGCTGGGTAGTAGTGGGCCATTCAGGATTGCTGGGCATGCTGCCTGGGGCTGATATCTTGTCACTACACCCGTTTGCTTTGTAAGTGCCCTCTAAATTTTGTGGGCAGCCTTTCCAACTGGTTGTGCTGAACTCATCTTGGTGTGTTGTCATTGGAATAAGTTTCTTGTGCAGTTCAGAGAAAAACATCAGCGTGCAGTTCAAAACCATTATTGTCTTAAGCTTTTGTACTTTCCTAGAACAAACTAAGTTTGTAGCAAGAAATACAGGCCAGCATGCAGCAAAATAAAAAGCAAGCTCCTCTTTATTTAAAGCTTAACTACATTTGGAAAGCTGCCGTAGACTCATTGGATTTACAGCTCTTACTCTGCAGTAGACCGTGAAGCTCAAAAACATGGGTGGGTACTTCATGGTCTTACTGGATTTGATAGGGGACTCTGTAAATAAGCTAAATGTGATGCTGCAGTTTAGTCTCAGTTGTAATGCACAGTTATTTTTCTTAGGACTGGCTCCATACAGTTACTGCAGCAGAACCATTAATGACCTGCAATATATGGAGGGTATTTGCGCAGTTAACAAATTCTTTTTCAAGTTGCAATAAAATATTTATTATTGGAGCACTTAAGGCAGGCTTTTCAGCTCCTGCAATTGTGGCTTCATGCTAAGTGTGTTAGATTACACATCCTGATTCTTCTGTGTTTTGTTCTCCTCCAAAGCCCAGTTCAGAAGTTTTTCACTTGGTAACATAATGCAGGCTCTTATTACTTTGCAATATAGGGAGGCTTTAATTGCTGGCTGTGGTAAAAGTGGCATGATAGTCATTGGGGAAATTATTCATGTCAGGTCTTTCCATGATGGCAAGTGCTGATGACAAGGAAAATGAAACTGACAGTCACGTTTTTATAGCCAAAGCCTTCCCTTGTATTAGCCATCCATAGTGTGAACCATGTACGTGGTCTGCTGTCCTCGTTGTGTTAGTGATGTGTTGCAGTGCACGTCACCCTTACAGCTTGTGCAGAAGTGCTAGTGTTGAGACAGAAAGGGGGAAAGGATGGAAAGGTCCTAATTCAGTCTGACAGTTAGGGAAAACATAGCAGGGGACTGTGCCCTGGGGTTAATACTTTCTTCTAATTGGGACACTCCTTTGCAATTACTTCAGCATTTCCCCTCCTGCATGTGTAAGTCTTTATGAAAATGCTTACTTCTGTTTTTTCAAGCAGATAGAAGGGAAAACAAAAGTCAAGATACTGTCATTTTCTTAGCTGTTTTTGGTATCCTAATAACCCTTTACACCAGACATTTGTCTCCATGACTGGAGACCTGGAGACAGGTCCTGGAGGGCAGAAGTTGGTGGTGTGGCCAGTGACAAACTATTTATGGGCAAAGTGGACCTCCTGTCTGCAGCCTGAAACCATGTTTTGGGGCCAAAATGGCATAGTCTGGGGCATGCTAGGGTGGCACCCAGGAGGAGGTTTTATGCTCTGTATTTTTCACACTAATTGCTTTCCTTTGTGTTTTAAATAAGAAGTCCTTGAATTCCAGCTCCGATGGTCCTTCTTTTTTGTCACTTTTTAATTCACTAATAGCACCTTATCAGTCACTTATACAGAATTCAATAAGAAAGTGGGACCTTAGTAACTTGGTGCATTTAGGGTTGTTTCAAACACTGCTTGCATTAAATTGTTTGAAGACCTGAGAACACACTGGTGGATGGGCTGTTGATTGAGTAAAACCTAAACTGGTATGAATAGTAGAGTTGAAACTGCTCATATCATGGGTGGGGAGTTGATTTGGATCATTTGAGAAGCTAAGGCACTATAATGACTTTATGAACGTTTCCTGGGTGGCCAGAGCAGAACGGGGTAGCTGCTGTGCTCAGAATTAAAAGGGTTTTCTGTATTAATGTATTGTTTTATTGTAGTTGGGGGCACTGAGAAAGACAACAGCGAAGCAATGCAGTAACGCCAGCAAATATTTGGGAGGCAACGACATGGCAAAGTGGCTCCAGTCCAGACCCCACACTGACATGCAGCAGCTGTGGGATTAATGTGGGGAGAGGAAACTGTGCAAAGAATTAGTTTCAAATCCACCCTGGGAGGGGAAAAGAGGACCTCAGTGCTTTGCAAGGACTCTTTATGGGGGCTTGGCCATCCTCACTGGGGCTGGGTGCTGCCTGGCAAGGGCGAGGGACTGCCTGTCAGCCTCCTGCCATGCAGAACCGCAGCATCCTGAGTCCTCCTTTGGTGTCTCCTGACATGCTCCACCTCTGATTTGGGAATGAAAAATACAGCTTGGCTGTGGGGAGGCAGGGGCTGCCCGCCGGCACTGCCAGGGGAAGGTGGTCTCTGTGGATTTGGGGCTGAATTGGCACAGCAGTCTCTGCTTGGAAACCCCGCTGTTTTTTGTGAGGCAGTGCTTGCAAATAGGCAAATGTTTCTGTAGCTTTGCAGATGAGCACTGTGCGTTTCTGAACTGTGTTGGTAGCAGGACAGACTTGTATTTCATGGCAGAGACCGACATTTGTGCTGTATCAAGTAACTTATTTTTGCCAGGCTTTGCTGGTAAGTGGGCTGAGATTCACTTGGCAGCAACCATCTCCCAGACCCAGCTCTGGCCAGTGTTACAAATCAGGACAGACCATCTGTGGGCCATGCCAGGGCAGCTGCTCTTCCCACAGGCAGCGATTACAGAGCCATTTTAATTAAGAATGTGGTTGTGTTACAGCCAACTAGGTTGACCCACACACTCCTATCCCCCAGCATCTCTCATGCCAGCCCCAGGGACCTGACCCAGCTGAAAATGCATGGTGAGGAAGATGGGTAGATACACAGATTTAAAACTAGGTTTGTCTTTAGATTGATTCCTTGGTCTTATGGGTGGCAGTGATGTTGAAGGGAAAGGACGTGGGAAAGATGGAAAAGTGAGATCCTGTGAGGAGATGCTGGGGATCTAAAGAAGGAAGGAGCAGTGTTTGGTGGTGGTCTGGGTTGGATTTGTGGACTGCTTGTGGCTGCCCTGGGTGCGGTGTCAGGACTGTACATGTCCATGCTCTCTTGCACTGGAAGAGGTATCACCTGCCTACAGGTTGTTGCAGCAGGATTGCCTGGACAATTTTGCTTTCTGCTGTTGAAAACGCACTTGAGAATGTTCTCTCTGCAGCTTGTTGTCTCCTCCTAGAGCCCTGCTTGAAGGCAAACCACCCCAGCAGTGATTTTGTCATGGTTGCCACAGAGTTGGTTTGCAGAAATTCCCTTTCAGAGGATTCAGAGGAAGGAAAGCCCATGTCCTGTCCCCCTGACACATATAGGTTGTGGTTAGAAAGGCCATGGAGAATTGCAACACATTAATGCCTGTTTAAATCTACCTGACATTGGCTGGCATGACACAACTTCATGATCTGAAGGTGCCGATGGGCTTTCTTCACCCATTGCTTTCAGGTCCCAGAGGAACTGGATGTTGTTTATACCCATGGTACTGTTGTAAAAAAAAAAAAAAAAAAAATGGAGCAAGAGATGCTGTGAGCCCACGTGTCCGCTAGCTTGTTCTTCTCAACCCCTGTGCCATGCAGGCCAGGCAAGCTGTGAGAGAGGGGGCTTGGTGGGAGGTGTCGGTGAGCCTCACTGGAGCTGAAAGGAGAAGGGCAGGCACATCTCTAGTGAGATGTTTCTGTAGAACTTTAAACGTCCCAGAAAGCAACTTTTTTTGTCTCCCTTCTGTGTTTCCTTTTGTGAGGATACGCGTTGCAGGAGAGAGGCAATATTCTAATTATATGGAAAATGATTTGAATTGGAGCATTTTAAAGCTGCTGCTGTTAAGAAAATGCTGACTTTTGAAATCTTTGTTCCTTCATTCACGTTTTTTTCCTTTTTCTTAGCCAGCCTCAGGAAATGAGAACATTCTTTGGCTTTCTGTGCCTGAGTCACATCTTATATATATATATGTATATAAATAAGTTAAAACATCTGGAGATGTTTGTTTCAGAGAGGTACTTGTTTTGTATTAGGGTATCTGAGCTTTAAATGTTTATACACAGTTGGACGTTTCCAGAGTTTCCCATACTTCTCTGATTACAAGGACATGTATATTGCTGTCAGAAAAGCCAAGGGAAATGTACTGATAACCTAGGGAATATACAAACAAGTAAAAGTAAAGCCTTTCAAGAAAGTGAGATTTTGTTATTTTTAAAAAAGAAACTATCAAAGCAGTTGTTTAGTGTGAGTTGCATGCAAATATGTAGTTCTTTAATGTTTGCTAAGTATATATTTAAAAATAAAAAAACCTGTGAGGAGAAAAATCAGAAAATACCAGTAGCTCTTCCCTTGTTCTCTTTTTTCAAGAAAGGAAAGGAAGTATTTAAAAGCTCATTACACCCATGTCTGCTGTTCAGTGGGCTGACACTCACTGGGCTCCGTCAGGGCTCTGAGTGCACCGTGGGGTCTCCTTGCCTCCCTCTGTCCTCCCACCGGGGTCACATGGGGATCGTGAGACCGCTCTAAAAGGAAAAACAAAAATCCATTTAGTTTAACTGAAGGCCAAATATTTAACTTTGGCGGGGGAGGTGGTGGGATTTAGGAGAACGAGTAGAATTTCCACCCTTGGTTGTTTTAACATAGCTGCACTGAAAATAATGGGAGATGGGATGGTGGGGCCAATGGTGTGCTGTGCGTGGAGGGGTGCAGGGATGACAGTGGGGCGTGAGGAGAGGATTCCCCTAAAGGGCTAGATCTGCCATGACTACGCAGCTTTCAGGTGTTCATGGCAGCTTCTCCTCCCACAGCTTCCACTGAAATGCCCTTGAGTTTATGGCTTGAATAAGCAATCTCTCACTGATCAAATATTTTGATTGCGTCCTGGCCTTCCTATTAGTTTCTTTGATCTTTTCTCCTCAGTGGATTGTAGCAGACTTTCAAAAGTCTTGTTTGTTGAAGTAGTTGTATAAATAGGGTCTTTAGGGTAGGTGTTATTTAAACAAGTACTTATTTCCCAGGAAAAAATCTACCTCCTTTTGCCCCTTCAGTGGGCTCATTTGCCATTGTGCATCAAAGAAGTGTGATTTCTATGATTATATCATAGAATAGCAGCTTATTTTTAATTGTTTGAAATAATCTAAAGGCCTGTGGGGCTTATTCTTTTGGCTGATTTCCTGCTCACTGAAACAATATAGAACTGTTTCAAGTTCACATTCAAAAAAATATAAAAGAAACCACAGAGCCAGGACAGTCTCTGGAGCAAACTGATGGGCTCACAGCCCCAGGATGAATCTGCCTCTGTTGAACTTGCTCGCAGTTACGATTTCTCTCTTTTCAAAGAGAAAAGGCTCCCCTTTCCCTGCTCAAGTGACATCCCCTCTGAAACGGCATCGTGCGACCCCACTTGATGCCATGCTGGAAGCTGGATGTCTTCAGGTGGTGGCACAGAGCCCTCTGGTCACCAGGCTGGCTTTAGCATTGGGCACCAGAGGGATGAGTTATGCCACAGCTTTGCAGTCAGATGAAGCAAGGGAGGAAGAATAGCTGATGGCTGTGTATGGTGTAAGCTCAAAGGTCGGAGTTTCCAGACTTTTCCCTGAGACTGAAAGCTGCATTTTCCTTATTGTCACATGCAAGATAGGAATTATCAAACTGACCTCTCCAGTGGAACGTGGAGAGGGTTTTTTGTGGTATTAGGGGGTGTTTGATGTGTCCAGCTCTCTTCTCAAGGGAAGGCAGGATGCTCCTTTGTGTCAGCCCACATCCAAGGCAAATCTCAGCCTGCAGCTGCTGCTCTTCAGACCTGTCTGACTGACTTGAAGATGTCCCTGCCCAAGGCAGAGGGGTTGGTCTAGAGGACCTTTAAAGGTCCTTTCCAACCCAAACCATTCTGTGATCCCTTCCATAGCCTGTATTAAATCTACTGCTGGACCAGGGCTTCCTTTTGAAAAGTACAGAGAAAATGAAGTGCTATTTTCAGTGACAGGCATCAACAATGATGTTTCATTTTGACGTGAGTGAAGCTCTTCATATTTGTGATTGCTTGGCTGATGCACTTCAAGGTCAAAATAATTTGGATTTCTTGTGTCGAATTGCATCTGAGTCACAAATGTGAAAATCAATATTTTTATCATTAGCATGCAGAGATGGGCAAACAGTACAGTTAAGAGGATCCTTGATATCACCCTTGGGAAAATTACTAGAACATGATCAAATGACAAAGAATCCAGGAATAGTAATATTGCATTACTACTTGGGTTTCATGAGAAAGCTTTCTGCTCACCTTGGTCTATTTATTCATTTACAAATAGCTTTGAGAAATTGTACTGAAAAGAGACATTCACGACGTTTAATGCTGTTACATGATACTGATGTCTTTTCAGGGCAGTTTAAGCATGATTCCCAGGGTAGGCAGAATTATGGAATGAGTGTTTTGTGTCATCTGGGGTAAAAGTGGTCTAATCATTTCTACCTGATAGGTTTTGATAATGTTTAACTGTATGGTACTTGATTTCTGTAACAGATTTTGTGTTAAATCCAAAAACACACAGCTAAAAATGTGCCTCAGTGTTACTTCCATGCACATACAGAAATAAGTACCTGAGTCCACAGACAGGAAGGGCAGAGGCAGATGCTCATTTGTAAGTCGCTGTGTGCCCAGCAGAGCAGCCAGAGCCATTGGAACCATCACTGGGATGATTGAGGTGGTGACAATGTGGTGTGGGAGGTCTGCTGGGGGAAGAAGGGCTTCATCTTCCCAGAAGAGGGGCTACATGACTGAAAGCTGTCTTCTGGTGTCCAGCCTGGGTAGGCATGAAGGAAGTTGATGGTACTAAATCAAGCACAGGATTTTTCTCTTATATGTTGAGTAAAGCTCCTTGCTTGGTTTGCATTGCCTGATATTTGCCGGTTCTCCCTGCCACAGTGGGAGAAGAATATAGTGAAAAACTGCTGAGTCCAGATTTTCTAAGATATCATTAATCCCTTTTCATGAAAGAGTATGCAAAATGAGCAGGGCCTGAGTTCCAGATCAAAAGGTTTTCCATCAAACTTGGGAAAATTAAGTTATCCACTCCAAGTTCATAGTTTAAATAGTAATGTTCTTGGAGCTGGTCTTGGGGATGCAAGGAAGGGAGGGTCTAGCTGAATTAATTGTAAGGAAATTAATAGTTTGTCATAGTAAAATACATTTTTCTTTATACCACAGAGATATTGTAGTATAAAGTTCATGTTGATTTCAAGTTTAATCAGCCAAAAGCGTGTGTGTCGTCAATATCCAATATTTCAGATTTTAGTGCTGAATTCCTGCTTGAGTGGAAATGTTACAAGAGTATGAACAGAATTACTGAAAACCAGTTCTTATGCTCTTTATGATAATAACAGAAATCTGGGGAACAAGGAGCTCATATTTGTTTCAAGTACTCTTAAAGTGAGCATTAAAAATGTATTGAAATGTATCTTGTTTTTCAGAAATTGATACACAGTGGAATGTATCTAAGTAAAAATAATCAGAATAATTTATTTAGTCTGAAGATAATATAGTTGTGCTCACACAGAGCACTTAAGTTAAATTCCTGAGTTCACTTGGATCAAATGATGGGTTTAAATTGTAATTTCCTTGAAGCCAAGGACTCAAGTGCATGGAGCTGGCATGCCATGTCCCCAGTTAAGAGGACCTGGGTTCACCCTCACTGTCTGTGGCTCACACGAGGGTTAAATGTATCTGTGTTCTGTATTCTCTTTATAAGCTTTCTTATGAGATACATCTGACTTGGGACATGAAGTATTTAAACCAACCAAATAGGTAAGAAGAGTGGCAGGAGAAAATGTAGGTTATTTTATTTGTTGGTTTTTTTGTTTTTTGTTTTTTGTTTTTTTTTTAAGTGATAACTCTGTTCATTGTGTACAAGCAGGTGTCGCAATAGGATGTTGTCTCCAAATTATTATTAGCAATTTCCTGGTCAGGTATATTAACAAACAGGATGCCCCTCCTGAAGTCTTTCTTCTAAAGCAAGAAATGCATCAACAAGAATTGCTAACATTTTAAGACATGGGGCTGATGGGGCGACATTAAAAGCACTTTGGCAAGGAGTGCTTTGGTTCTGCCTGACCACAGATGGTTATATAAGGCTGGAATTTTTCTCCCTGGATAGTGGGATATTGTGGCTGCCCCTTGGTAGGACACTGCCCCAAACGTGAGGAGAAGCTGGTGGTATGGCATGGCAAAGCACAGCTGGGGGAGGAGTCCCAGATGGCTGCTCTGTGGGCGATAAAGGTTACAGACCTTCCCATGAGGTCTGTCCTCCTGGGCTTCAGGCACTGAAATGCAAAATTGGCTCTGTATAAGTAACAAAGAAGTTGAGGGAAACAGTAGCAGCATCTGGAGGGATCCAAACACAAGGCAGCCTGTGTAGTAGCATGGATGTGGGAGCCCTCCTGGCCACCTTGCTGGTCAGCCATTCTGCCTTTTCTGTCTTTTCTCAACACCAAAAGAATTTTTTTCTTATGTACTGTGTTATTTTTTATTACCTTATCACAGCATACTAGGATGTTTGGTTTTCTAATAGCTCAGGTGTATCCTGTTTCTTTGCTTCTGTAAATACTCATTTTCTGCACTAAACAATGTGTGCTTTTACGGGGAATGGATGTCTTCAGTGCTTCATTAACCTAAACTACAGCAGTGGCCTTTGCTGCTGCTTCGTCAGGGAGGCACGATGCTGTGCTATGAACTGATTGCACTCATGTTTGGTGGGGGAGAACAGAGGAAACTGCACCTGAAGTCAGGAATTGTTTGCTTATTCATAAGTTAAGAAGAGCCAAACTGAGGTCAGTTATAGCTGGCTGGCCAGCATGCTACTGCTTGCTTCTCTTGAGTTCTCTGACATCTGCATCACCCCTTACTCAGAATCAAGTTCCTTTCACATCTGCAGGGATCTGTCATTAACTTCAGTAAAAACAGATTAGTGGAGCTTTGTGACAAGCTTGTATGCATATAAATAGAGAATTCTGCTCTAGTCTGATTATCTTCTGCATGTTGTTAGGAACACAGAAATACCTCAAGACATATATTTGATATCTCCTTGTTTAATGTTTCTGATAACGTCCAAGTTCTAGAGGTTAGTGTGTTAAACTGATACAGTTGAGACAGCAAGTCTTTCCCAGTTCTCCTCAACGCCAATTGAAATGCCACTGCTCTGTCTGATGTGGCTTTAATTACTCCTAAGGGTCCCTTAGTGGGACATCAGTAGCCAGATAAGCCAAAATACCTGCTAATACTTGGAAACTAGTTCTGTCAGCTTTGAAACCTTGCTTTTTCCTCTGAGGTGTAGGAACAAAACTATCACTGTTTTGAGTTAGGTTTGTCCAAATGGTAAAGTAAGGTCAGCCTCATAACAGGAAGATATTTTCCTAATCTTTTATTTCTCATATTTAAAGAAGAGCAGCTGCTTGTTAGACAAATGGGTCTAGCATGCCTGGCCAGTGTCACATCCCTGTGCCCACAGATAAATGCCTTCAGTTGAAGTTGTCACAGGTTGGATTTTACACCTAGCAAAGTATATTTTGTATAATTTATATCTTGTTTATAAGAAGCAATTAAGGCTGTTTTCAGCTTTTTTTTTTCTTCATACGAAAGACTTGAATTTAATTACAAAGGGATCACTTTACTATATATGTGACCCTATAGTTTTAGTTACAGATCTCAGCAACACCTTTTTGTAGCTGTATTTGGGTTCACGTAGTTTGGCAAATCATCATGCAAATGTGAATGTGTGAAAGAAAACAAAAGTCTGGATCTGAAGGCTATAAAAATCAAGTCTGCACAGGTCTGGTTGCTCAGAGGGTCGGAGCTCAAATGACAGTTTGGTTTCAGTCTTATGCAGTGGAGTGTTAAGAAGTTATGTATTAACCCAGTGTTCTGCTAAGCGGTAATTTACATTTTCAGCCCAGTAGCCACTTGACTGATGACCTGCATCTCCTTCTTTTGGCTTTGGTGCGAACAAAATGATTACAGATGGGTACGCAAGTAGGAGATTCCTGTTCACAGGAGCTTTGGTGGGTCCTCAGTTACAACCCTCTGGGGTGTGAATTTTACATTAAGTGTGTTTTGTTCATGAAAAGGAGCCAAGATTTGGGTGGGCAGTGGATTTACTGCTGCAGGTCAGTAGGAGGTGGAGTGGGGTTGGAGCCCCTGGAACCGTGGGCTGTGGGGCTCCTGATGACCTGCCTGAGAGCCAGGCTCTGCCTCTGGCAGAGGTGAGGTCCGGGGGATCTCCTGGGCAGGCTTGGGTCCCATCTGAGGAGGGGCTGCCTACACCACAGGCTGGTGTTGTGCTGCCGTAGTTACATTTTGACAAAGTGAGAACACATTTTCAAGACAGCCTGAGCAGAGGAGAGCAGCTGTTCCTCATAGCAGTGGTTAGTGAATAATACACATGAATAAAAGAGCAGCAAGGAAGTTGACATTTATACATCAGCTTGGCCAAGGCGATATTAAGAACCTACAATGCATCCCAAAAAAAGCTGGGCTCTGAAATGCCTGTGGCCAGGCAGTTCAGTACTGAAGAGGTTAAAGAAGAAAGGAAGGTGTAGATAACACTTTCATTATCTAAGTCACTGTGGTTTCTAAGGTGGTTTCTAGGTATTCATATTGCCTGCTCAGTGTTTCTTGCTTTACTCGACATTGTACCAGTACTTTTCAATGACATTAAAGACAGCACATTGGGATTTAATGCTAAAAACAGGATTTCTGTTCATTTGATATCATTCCCCACTCCCCCATGAATTTGATTTTGATAATGTTTTATCCATTAAGTTGCTGAAATCAGAGTCTGTAGGAGTGTTGTGTTGTGTCTACATTTGTAATTAATTTGTGTTGGTGATCTCTGCTGAGTGCTGAGCACCCACTTGGGGTGCTCAGTGCTATCTGCTATTATGTCCTTTATAAATGCTTATGGAAAAGCCAACTTGGAGATAGTTCCAAGGTAATATTAGTTAGAACACGTTTACTGCCCTGTCAGCAACAGTGTCAGCCAAATGTGGTTTTAAAAAGGTGTTTGGACTACTTTTGCTTTCACTCTGCAGCATTCCCATCATAGCATCCCAGAAGGCAAGGAGGTTGGGAGAGAGAGTGCTTTGATTACAAGGACCGCTAAAACCCAATAAAATGAATAGGATGACTCTGCTGGAAGTGGATTTTTAGAAAGGGCGCCTTTCCTCTGGCTTGTTTTGTGGCCATGCAGTCTTCAGCAAGAGCAGGGCAATGAAGTGTCTTGGTTCATCTTGATATCTGTTCTTAGCTTGGCCCTGCTGTCTCAAAAGGGGCAGTGGTAGGTCCAGCCCCTGCATTTGGCTGCTCTTGCTGTCCAGCCTCACAGGTGTGGTGGCAGCAGCAAGCTTTAGCTATAGGAGCAGCAGAAGAAAGGATCTTCCAAAAAAATTACTTGACCAGCTTTGAGTCACTGCGTTGGTCAGTGTTTCACCTGCATTGCTGGTCAGAGGGTTGGGTGGAAACCCAGGAGCTCCTTGATGCTCTTCTGGAAGATTGCCAGATCTCTCTCTCTCCCCAAGCACTCACGAAGAGTGAAAGATGACTGCCTAGCTTCATATGTATTACAGATTATCCATTCTCTAAATCTTTCTCTAAGAAAGGGTTATAGTGGTGATTTTTTCATTGTGTCATCCAGGTGTGAATCCAGACTTAAATTTTGAGAGCATATTGCACATGGCCTTGACATTGTAGTCATTGCCATAAGAGTACAGGCTAGTGTTTTTAGATATATTTAGATATAACAGTACTGCCAGATGTCACTTATGCTATAAGGAACTCTGATTCCTATCCCAGTTTTTGAACGAAAAAATTATTTGTGGTGTTCAGGGTCACACATGTAAGTTAAGTTCAGCTTAGGGCTAAGGCTTACACCTACGTACAATGCCACTTGGCTGGACAAACATGGGCAAACAGGCATAAATGATGTCTGTGTTTAACTGGGCAGAGCACACAGCACAGAATTTATGACATCTCTTGAAATACTGAAGGTAACTTCATGTTAGTAGGTTTTTTTAGTATCTGATATGGGTAGGAGAGTTTCTGGTGGATTGGTACTCAACATCGTGCAGTACCTTTGAGCCCACCTCAGAGGCTGTGAAATGGGCTATGCCTAAACTGTGTCTCTGAGCTGTGATTTCAAGGAGATGGCAGCTTGCTGAAGGTCAGAGAGCAGTCCAGGACTGGTATAAAGGTTTTGTCGTTTGTGTGGGAAAAAGGAAGCTTAAAAGCAAACACACACAAACAGCAAACAAAGGAAGCCTTTGCTTTCCCAAATGTGTTGCTCTTAAGAACATCAGCAACAAGATGCTCTTGAACTGGCATTCCATCTCCTGCCTTATGAAGGGTGGCGGAGGGGAACCAGACTCTGTTGTCCTTAGTGGTGTCTGGTTTACAAATCCTTTGTTTTTATACTCTCAGTTACAGGTTATTGGACTGATTATTCTGTGTTTGGGAAGGTTCTTTTCAGCAATCTAAGCATACATTAATGTTTGGCCTGAGGATAAAGCAGTCTGCTCTCTGAGTATGGGGTGTTGCTCTGAGCCAAAAAAGATGGTGTTCTCCTCCAGCTCCTGTTTGGAAAGCAGTCCCTGCAGTAACGCTCATCCCTCTCTTTGGGCAGGTACATGCTAATTGGCATGGTTGGCCTATCTTAATTTCTTAAAATTTAATAAAAACATGCATTGCTATTATACTTTATCCACACACAAATAACATATTAATGAAGATCTCTGTAGGTAAAAGCAAAACAGTGGGAAATCCTGTGGCTGATCTGACCTCAAGCAAACTTGATCTTCATTTCTCTTCCTTCCCTTTTGCCTCTTACTTCCAATATATAGTTGCTGTTCCATGGTTCCTGGCACTGGTGGTTAAAGCTGAGGGCTGATTTAATTTCTAATTTTAATATATTTTGACATCTATAGGCTGAAAGTCATGGACATGGAAAAAACAGGTTTTAAAGGAGCTTTGAGCCACTTGGAGCATGTTTTTTGTGGAAATCAGATTTAATTTCAAGTTTTAGGTGCAGGATATTTCAAGGTAATTTAAATCAGGATAATTAAAAAGCTACTTTTCTATAATGATCCCAGGAAGAGAAGGCACTGAGATACAAGTCTTGTTTTGGGAACTGCTGAACATCTGAAGCTGTTCTCATTCATTTCAGCAGAAGTTCAGAAGCTTTTCCCCAAACATTTTTTTCAAGGTGCTCCCCTTGGTCTCACTTACATTTCACATTATGTATTTCCTGTAATATTGGTGTATATCATCTTCTCTGGCTTTATTACTGTCTTGAATCCATTTACTGGAATTCTTTGCTTTCTTTTCAAGCATATACTGCTAACCACTAATACATCTGGAGCATATTGGGATTTGGTGGAATGCTGGGCTTACCAGGATGAAACTTCATTGTTTTCCATTACAGGCTGTGGCTTGCAATTGCCTTCCCTTCCCTCCCACTGTCCATCATCTGAAGTCCTCTTGTACTGCTTCAGCTTTTTCTACCCAAGCTGTCCCTGCCTGTTGCTGCCTTTGTCCCTTTTTCCTTCAGTGGGGCAAAAGATTCCCTTCATGGGCTCCTGCAAATCCCATCTGAACTGGCTTTGTCCACAGTGACTGCAAGAAGTTTTAAGTAACTTGAAGTGGCTCAAAAGAGCAGCCCAGCCTGAAAGATAAGATTTGAAATGAATTAGAGTGCATGCCCCACATCACATCTTTTACTGAAATTTTGTTTTCACCTGAGTTTTTTGTTGGTTTTCTTTTTTTGTTTCATTTTAAGCGTTTAGGATGGGTAGTGTCTTTTCACATTTCTGTAGCTGCCCAGTATATTTTGAAGCTCTTATGTAATCAAAATTATTCAAAAATATGTCCCTTAAATCACAGAGTTGTTAGGGTTGGAAGCGACTTCTGAAGATCATCTAGTCCAACCCCCTCCTACCAAAGCAGAGTCACCTAAAACAGGTGACACAGGAATGTGTCCAGGTGGGCTTTCAATGTCTCCGGGGCAGGAAACTCCACAACCTCCCTGGGCAGCCTATTTCAGTGCTCTGCCACCCTTACTGTGAAGAAGTTCTTCCTCGTTTGCTAAGACACCAGTGGGTGTCTTAGCAAATAGTGGGTTTCTTAGGCTACGGTCTGGCCTATGTCTCTTCCTGGGTTTTATGTTTGCAGTCATGGGTGAACTAAAAGTAACAAAATGCAGTTTTTCTCCTGATTGTCCCTGCTCACAGGTCACAGCGTGGCAGAGCCGTGACGCCCTGGAAGCAATGGGGTGGTACCCGGGGCGAGGCAGGGCGCCAGGCACACGGGAGATGCTGTGGGGATGGGAAGAGCTGGACTGCCATGGCCAAGCTCCTACTTGCCAAGCGTGGGTTTGACTTGGGTTGGTTTGGGGTAATTTGTGTTTGGTATTTTTTTTGTTTGTTTGTTTGTTTGTTTGTTTTTTTTGCTTTGTTTTGTTTTGTTTTTAAATAAAAACTTCATCTGCATTTTTTTCACCTGAAGTTGAGGGAATCCAAATTGATTTTCCATGTGTGGTTTCAGATGAAAATGCTTTTCTTCCTCTTTTTCTTTCTGTCAGAAGAACTAGTGGAATTTTTTCTGAGTAATATTCCAAGGCCTTTTTTTTTTTTTCCCGTCAGGCTTATTCTTTACTTTGGACTGATGCCTCGTTTTTCAGTAGCAGATCAGAGCTACCAAGAAAGGGGTCTAATAGACAAGTAAAGTAACTTTTTAAAAATTAATTTGTTACTCTCTTCACACATCAAAATTGATAATTGCATGTTATTGGCCCTGGCATGATCTAAAAGTGGTAGTAAAATAAAGATGATTTTACTAAAGATGGCACTTTTTTGCTGTCTTGAATGAATTCTGTTATGGACTGTGTTCAGAAGAACTTGGCATCCTTGCAGCTCTGTATTGCTTAGAAATCAGGAAAGCAAATTTTGCAAGTAACTTCTTTCTGTGATTGGAATATCTAGTTTACAGAATTCATGATTACTTTTTGTTAGGCACAACATCTGGAGATTTCCATTTTTTCTGCTAAATTTTATGTTTGAATTAAAGTAGTGATAGTTATTCTGAAAGATGTATATTGGGGTTTTTTGACTTGTATTGCAGCAGTATTTTCAAATTAGTTCAGAAGTTTTGAGTGTCTAGGGAAGTCCCAGGTTAAATCATATATCTGTCTAGGACTTTTATTTTCCTTATCTATTCCTGTCATTATTATAAATGTGTAACTCAACATAGGGGAACTAGTGAAGGGGAAAAATAAGCATATAATTCTAATACTAGTTTGGTTACTGCCCTTATTCTTCTACATTTGCCCTATTTTCCCCACAAATAAAAATGACCTGTATCTTACCTCACACCTAAAGTTGATTTTTTTTTAATTTATAGGCTATTTGGTGTGCTTCATGACTCCATGACTTGCTATTTTTATAGCAATTAGAAGTAAATAGAAGTTGAAAAGGGAATGCCTGTTGTCAGAGAAAGCACAAATGATGTGCCAAAAACCCACTGAAGATTAGAACTGACTTCAGAATTCTGTTTTTAACTGCTGAAGAGTAATTCTTTATCTGAACATGATTTTTTATATGCATAGCACACTTCATATGTGACCCATGTTTAGACTGCTTTAGGATCTCTGTGAATGCTCCTTCTTCACATTCTTTTGTCAAGGGTGTGTGTCCACAGAGGCTTTAAAAACTACTTTTAAGGGAAAAAAACTTCTGAGAAATACCAACGCCCTGTTGTTCCAAAGAAGCCTTGTGCTGTTTTCCTTTTTGTTATGCTGCTTTTTGTTTTCTTTTTCCTTCCTGAGACTCATGTTACCTGAAAGCTGCCCTGAAGTCTTTGGTGGTACTGGCCAGATACTAGGGAGCAGATGACAATCAGTGTAATTGGCTCTTCAACCCCTGCAGTTTCCTTGTGTCATGTAGTAATTACATGCACATAATTTGTAAATAAATAATTGTAGATATATTGGAGATATGATAGCTGGCATTGTTTTGTACTGGTAGATGTACGCAGTCAAAATAATTTGGAGATCACAGCTCTAGTAGATTAGTAGATGGAAAATCAGTTTTCTTGTTTTCCCTTTATTTGCCACCAGATTGTGGCCCTGCTAAATTCAGCCCTCTGCAAACACAGCCTCCTCCTCTCAGCTTTCAGACACTGTGTAATGAAATGGATCCCCCAGGTAATTTGGCTGAATACACCACCCCTTCTTCAACAGAAGACTTAAATGAAGGGGTCTGGCTGAAAGGGAAGTGTTCCTGCAGCTTGCCTCTCCAGTGCAATTAGTTGAGAGGCATCCACGTGATCTCTTCCCTTTGATTTGAATGGGAGCTGGCCGGTTTCCCAGTGCAGGCAAAAGAGCTGTTTTCTTCTCCTAAAATGAAACGCCTGTCTCCGATGCCCCATTTACCGAGGACTGTTAAGGGAGGGGAAGGGGCACAGCCAGCCAGCAGAGTTGCTGAGGCTGAGGGGTAGCGAGTGTGGTGCCAAAATTGGCAGGGCTGGCAGGGTGCAGTAAATGTAGAGGTGAGGCAATTCAGGCGGCATTCCCACTGATCCGCCCCGCTGTGCCTCCGGGCCTGGATTCCTTCTGTCCCACTGCTCCTTTTCTCTTGGAGAAATGCTTCCCTGCCCTCTCCAGAAATGAAAAATGCAGGAGCCTGCCAAGAGGCTTTGGAGGATGGCCTCCAGTGGGCTGCAGGAGCGTGGTCTTGCTCCTGATAGAGCTGAACAATCTTCAGGTGGACCCACAACTTCACCCCATTTGGGGTAATGAGCTGCAAAGTGGGCAGCCAGCACAGGAAATGACTGTCCCTCTTTGGACAGCCTAGTGTAAAAAACTCAGGCAAAGGAGCAGGGAAAAAGAGAGGGAGAGACAGATGTACATCCCCTGTCTAGTTGTGTCCCCAGCCAGCACTTTCAGAGCTGGCTCTTAGATGCCAGAGACCCTGAGCCCGGTGAGCAAATTGTCTGTAACTTCAACGCTGGGATGGGAATGCGCTGCTAATGAGGCCTTTGCTCAGAAACTTGAGAGCCCTGAAATCCTTCCCTTTTGCTTGAGTTAAACTATTTTGGTTTTTTCCCCTTTCTTTTTAACTAAGCAGCCTTTCTGCTAGAGCATATGTCCAGACTCCCTGTGGTCAGAGGTGAGGATGCAAGCAAGCCCAGAGCAGGATTTGGTCCCCCGTGCTGCACCGTCTTCTCCTGGATCTTTGACAAGTGGTGTTGCCTCTGTCCCAGCTTCAGGGCTCTCAGCTGAGCCCCACACCACCTCCCTGTCTTACAGGAGTGCTTGAGGACAAATAGTTTAAGGATCATGAGATGCTCAAATGCTATAGAGTCAGATCTGTACGTTGTTGAGGGAAGCAGCTAGCAGAGGACTGATAGGTGAAGAAGTTAGTCATCTGGGGAATGGGTCCCGGCCTTGGCACCCACTTCTGCCTACCTAAAATAAGCGAAATCCGGTAAAACTGCAAAAGGAATACAATTCTGGGACTACAGTGTGCTTAATATTCCACAGGTAGAATTGCAAGCAAAAGTGTTGATGTTAAATTAGTTCATTATAATTTATTATTCAGTAGGGTGATTGAATATGATCTATAATGAAAGTATTTTTGTTTCCCCGTAATGATCACTTTTGTTACAGCCAGCAGAATGCGGTAGTACTTTAGTTTATCCTGCAGATATGACTTTCCTGCTTTGCTGTAAGGTGTCCCTATTTTTCAGGGGAAAAAAAACACCCAAAATGATGGTGTTGGCTTGGAAGGTTATTGCACAGCTACTCTCACATAAAGCAGAATTGACTGCAAGAGCTTTTAAATATGTGCAGTATGTGTACTGACTTTCTACAAACTGGCATTGTTTGCAATTCCTGGTTGTAATTACACCAAAGTTTATGCTTATAAGGTCAAACACAAGACTTTTATGGTTTTACGATTACAGACAAGTTGTTTTGGTTTTATCTTCTGAAGGGTATCCTCTTGGTCCTTACCAGTTTTAGCAGAGAGCACACACTTCTGCCTCTCTGTTGCTGCACACAGGGTTGCACCTTCCTGCTGGGCTACTGTAAAACCACTGATATGGAAAGTCCCTGGATAAGCCACTTGGTGAGAGGAGGAGGAGGGTGCTGAGGGGTGAGGGGAGGGTGTGCAGGGATCAGCAGTCTGCCTAGGTGACAGAAAGGGAGCTGTGTGATGTACAGGGATGATTTCTGCAGATCCATGACCACACTGCTCTTGACCTGAACAGTTGGGATAATTCTTTAGGGTTACTGCACTGACATACAAGATAGACATGTGGACTAGGAAGGGCTGTCTGTGAATAGAAGTGCAAGCTATTATAATCTTCAGAAAGCAGTGTTGCATGCATTTCTAGTTGTTTAGAAGATCCCTCTGCTTGGAGAAGATGGAGTCTTATACAAGTCTTTGCACTCTTCATGTTCTCTGTCTCCCAAAATAGGTGGGAGAAGGGCAGGAGAGGAAAGCAGCATAGTGGGTGAGGTGGGAGGGCAAATGAGGAGAACAGAAGTTGTCAGTGCTATATGAACATGGTAATAATTTCTGTTTCTTGAACAGTATGCAAATAGGTCAACCAGTATGTAATAAAAATCATGGCAGTTTCATGTTGAAACGCATATATTTAAACTAGGGACCCAGGTGATAATGTGAAGGAAGTTTAATAATCAAAACACTTATTCATAGGTAGGGTGTTTAAATGGAGGGCCTGCAGTCTCTTTCTGAGTCTAAGTACTTTGCAGTCTTGTGTGAGACTGTACTGAGAACACTTAAAATTTTAAAGGATGACTCACTGTATTTTCCCCTCCAAACAATTAAGCTGTTTCGCTGAGCTCATCTTCACTGGTGTGGTATGTAATAACTTGTTTTTCCCTCTGCTGCTGCCTAAATATGTTCCTCTAGTAGTGTTCTTAAATGTAAAGCTTTTTTATGACTCTTTTTTAATGCTACAGTTGTTAGTAGTTCGCAGCTGCATGGAGGATTGCCACAGGTAACATATTTCCGTGCAGCTTCTTAGTCTGAGCATAGAGTAAATGGCACTTGAAAGAAATCCAGTCTGTGCAGCAAGTATGCTTTTCTGAGTTTTCCCTCAGGTTGGGGCAGTCATTTATGCCTCAACTCTCCCTCGTGCTCCGTGGTCCAGCCCTGACCAGGTGGGCAAGTCAAGACAGGCGTGACCTTGGATGATCCTTCATCCAGAGAATCCTGAGTTGGCTCTGAGATTTAAAGACAAAGTTAATGTCCACTGATTCCGTGGGTGCCTGGGCTTCCTTCCCAAGGCGAGCCGCTGCCCTCATCTTGCAAAGGCTGGGGATCAGGGCAAGCCCTTGAAGTGCCCTGGTGAGACACTGGCAAGTCATTTGCTATCACTGGGAGGAGAGGGAGAAAGAAATAAATTATATCCCTGACTCCTGACAGATGAAATGGTGAGCGGCAAAAGGAAGGGAGGTGAGACAGGAGGGAGGCAGGGCAGCCAGCAGCGGCCAGCTGGCCCGGGACGATGGCAGCATGCCTGGGAGGGAGATCCCTGGGCCCCTGCCAGTGAGTTTGGGAGGAAAGCAGCTACTGATGATGTTAGTCAGAGTGTGGCTGCTGAGTGCTGTTCAAAGGGCTGGAGCACTTTGAACGGATTGGATGTTATCTCATTTCCTCTTTCACATAACCCCAGGGACAAGGGAGAACATTAATGAAACCCTGGAGGTGAATGGAGCCAGGTCCAGGCTGAAATGTGTAAAGAATTTCTCACATGAGATTTTTCTTTTGGTCCTTTTGTAGCACTCCACAGGCATAACCTTCCTGTTTGCGTGTTGTTTATTTTCCTCTGGCTGTAACTGTTCCTGTTTAATCCTTAAAGATAATAATATGTGTTGATAATGTTGAGGAAGAATGTTTTTGTTAACATTAATGTCAAACAGTGTGATAGAGTTTCTGTAATATTTTGGCTTAGTACTATGCACATGGTGCCAGCAGTAGTCCTGAATGGGTCAGAGACTGCTGTGATACCTATTAGGGATAGTTTTTCAGAGCTCATGTAAGAGGCCTCAGAAGACGTGCAGAAGCGAGACCACAGTTTTATATTTGAAAATGGTGGCAAAAGTAGGCTGTGGGAGAATTAAAGCTCAGTCAGCCGAACTTCGAACGCTAGCAAGGCATGAGTGCAACTAATAGTCAATATACAAGCATTTACTGAATAATACAGCATTAGAAAAGCCACGTGGATTTCTGAGAATAGATCATTTCAAAGCAGCCAATTTTCCACCTCTGGCAGATGAGCATGCCTCATAGACAGAAAGCAGGGAATAAATGAGTTGTATCTGCTGATGCTATCTTGCACAAAATTTCATAAGCAAGAGAAAGAGGCTTTAGAGTTGAAATCATGGTGATTAACTTTGTTGAGCACAAGCTTTGCAAATTCTCTTCCTCCATGTATCTACCCATCCGCTCTTGCCACTGGTTTGTTGCTGTCCCAGACCAGTCACAGAAGTGCTGCTGATAGCTCTTCCCATTTCTTCATCATCCCCTTGGAAGGTTGTATTAGTTTGGACTCAGTGCTTACTTTCACTGCTGTTGACCTTGTTCAAGAGAAGCACATAGCAGTGTGGAAATGACAGCCTAGGTGAAATTGCCAGAAGGGAGGTATGCCGCTGCTTGAAAAAAGGCATTTGGGCAGGAATTCTTGTTCTGACACACAGCTGTCAATAGGACTTCCCCCTACCAGGACCTGCCTGACAGCACCTTGCAGGAGTTCCCTCCTCTCCCACTTCATTCAATAACTTGATTAGTGACCTGGATGCTGCGTCTCAGCATTGGCTTATGAAGTTTGTGGGTGTCCTTGACTTGGAGGAACCTCTAGGGGTACAGAAGATGAATTAAAAATGATCTTGGCAAACTGGAGAGAGGCTCCATGATCAAGAAGTTGAAATTTCATGAAGAGAAGTGTAAGGAGTTGTATTCAAGAGGGAGAATTCAAATGGCTGTGGACTGGGCCTTTTGGAGGAATCATTGATATGGTGTTTTATAATGTGCCTGCAGATTAAAACAGATTTTATTTTGGAAATGCTGTGTGCAAAATATAAAGAAAGGTCGACCTAGATTATTTTGAAGAGACTGTGTATTCATTACTGAGGAAGCCTGGGAGCTGTTGTCCTGCCAGAGGAGGATAACAAAGAGGCCTTGTTAAAACAACAAAGCACTTGAAGATTGGAAAGTGTGCAGAAGCCATTGGCTGGTACATGCTGCTTTACTAAAATCTAGGAACAGGGTTGTATCCATGAGTAGCAAATCTATTTTGGTGGTAACTTAGTGCATCTATAGTCTCTGTAAGTGAAATAGAGGGAATATGATAGCCCTACCCAGAAATTAAAATCAGTTTTTTCTCCAAAGCATTTCTGCTTAGCATGTGCTCTTCTGCCAGAAAGGAGATGGGTATGGCAGGATAGGTAGGTGAAGTCAGAGGTCCTGAAATGAGACCCATGCCCTGACGTATTTTTGATGAGTGTGTGTCAGTTTGACATGAGAAGTGTCCACGGCTGTGCTAGCTGTGTATCGGGGTGTGTGCGTGTCCCTGCATGTCAGCATGCAGCCTTCAAGGAACCTTCCAGCTGTTCTGGGCAATATGTAGCCCTCTTGTTTGTCTTCCTCCATTAGAGGCACTGCAGAGGAGGAGGCTGGGCAGAATAGCAGGGACGATGTCTTCCCTCTGGCTATTGAGATCCTGGGGTTAGGATCGGGCCCATGTGGCTTTGGACTCTCCAGATGAAATGATAACAGTGACGAAGATCATGGGCAGACTCAAAGTAGATGAACATTATTGTGTTTGGGATTCACGAGGTAACCAGTGAGTAGTGTTTATTGGTTTTGGAGCAAATTCCATTATTTAACTAGTGAAGAAGAGAAATGACGCTTTTACTTCTTACAGTAGTACTCTTGTGGAAAGGTCAAGCCTTTGTCCTGTTATTCCTAACCATGTTAGAGGAGAGGAAGCTTTTGACAGCTCCCAACATCAAATACTTCCTCCGATCAGCTGCTGCAACTCCAGTCCTGCAGTGCTGGGTGTGCCATCTGCTTGTACCCAGCAGTTGACTCCCTGCAGCCTGTTCCTGCTCCAGTCAGCATGCTGCTGGACCCAGGAGAGGACAATTAGCAAGGAGAGCGGGCCTAGTGTTGGAGTTGGCGTTTACCATTGCTTTTTGGTGAGGGGCCCTTAGCTGAGCAGTGTGGTTCATCCCAGGGCATTGCTCCAGGACTGTCTCAGGTGTAGCAGTCAAAAGCTGTCTTTAAATATTGCAGTGAGTTAAAAAGAAGAGAAATGACTGACTGTCCTCTTGTCAGTTGAGAGCAGATTACTTTTATTGGTGCTGTTTCACAGAATTATAGAATGGTTTGGGTTGGAAGGGACCTTTAGAGGCCATTTAGTCCAACAGCCCTGTAATGAGCAGGGACGTCTTCAACTCCATCAGGTTGCTCAGAGCTCCATCTGCTCTGACCTTGAATATTTGCAGGTATAGGGCATCTTCCACCTCTCTGGGAAACCTGTTCCAGCGTTTCACCTCCATTATAGTGAAAAATTTCTTACTTGAACGGCTTCAATTGTGATTTTTTTTGCCTGAAACTGAGTCAGGCTGGCTCGGACGTCCAACTTCGATTTAAATCAATTTGTTGTTAGCCTTTCATGGCCTAGGGTCAGATGCTCTGAACGGCAGCTGTGATGACACTGAAAGGAAGGACTGCAAGGGGAATCCCAGGGGCTTTTTTTCCGCCTTTCCTTGTTTTGAACACCCTTCTGCTTCATAGCCCGGCGATGAGGGGCGGGTGCGGCGGGAAGGGCAGGGCCGGGCCAGGCGGGAGGCAGAGCCCGCTGCGGGAGGGTGTTGTGGAGAGGTTCCTGCTCGCGTCCGACCGCGGCTCTCCGGCTCCTCCTGCCGATGCGAGCGGGGCCGGGCCGGGCAGCTCACGGCGTGGTCCCGGGCACGGCCCTGGAGCGGCGGGCGGCTGCAGGCGGGGGCTCCTCCTGCAGGTCGATGCCCTCCGGCTGTCGGGCAGGGATACAAATACGGATATGTAGTTTTCACAAAGATCCCAGTTCCAGTGCACCCTTGGACGTGGCCAGCTGCCCACCCATCCCCGTCCCGCTGCCCTCCCTCCTCCCCAGCTCTCGGGGTTTGCTGCTGCAGCTGCACACCAGGAAGGAGCGATGTGTCTGCCAGGGAGCATGCCCTGTGCCAGTGTGCAGGATCACAGAATGTTTTGGGTTGGGAGGGACCTTATAGACCATCTAGTTCCCATGGGCAGGGGCACTTTCCGTTAGACCAAGTTACTCAAAGCCCCATCCAACCTGGCCTTGAACACTTCCAGGGCTGGGGCATCTGCAGCTGACTGAGGGTGCCCACACTGAGGGAACATCTCACTTTTGCTGAAATGGAGGGATGCTTCCTTTATTTTGCCCCCTTGTGCTGGGTATGGAGCCCATTGGTTCTTGTCCCTGCAGGAACTGCTTTCACTAACACCCCTCCCTCCTCAACCCAGTCTTCTCTTGGTTTTTTGGCATCTTGGAGAAGCTATGAGAGGGCTCTTATGAGAGCAAGAGGTGAGCTAAAGGAGGGTGCCGCTCCTTGTGGGTTGGGGTGGAGGTGAGGGAGGAACGAGTGTGTGTGGGGGAGGAATGAAGAGCAGCGGAAGAAGAAAAAAGGAACTCGGCAGTGAGCTCCTAGATCATTTCAGCCATCTCCTGTACACGCCCTTAACAAACTGGAACAGCTGAGGCATGAGTACATGTTTCCTTCTGCTTATTTTGCGTTGGGGTTGGTGATTTCAGGGGGTGATGAGGCAGACCAGCTACAGGGTGTGACTGTTTGGCTTCTCGGTCAGCTCTTGGCAAGGCATACATCTCAAAGATCTCCTTGCAGAGGGTTACCCTTGTTGCCCAAAGCAGAGAGAACACAGACTTGACCAGGCGCTGCAGTATTGATCATCCTGGAGCAGCTGTGGCCGTTCAACTCTACCTGTGTTTTGCTGTTCTGGTTCATGCTGTTCCGCCTGCTAGCGGAGCAAAGAAAAATAATGTGCATTTGTGGAAGGGTGGGTCTGAAACAATGCTTCCCTCCTGTAGTCAACGTTTGCTTGTAGAACAACTTTTTGGTCTAGTTTCATGCTTAGCCGAGGTGCAGACCCCATTCTGTTACTTCAGGAGCTCCATTGTCACTGCAGAGCCACAGCTGCAGGACCCAGGTGTCAGGACCCAACTGATGGGCTTGGCTGGACTGTGTGACTTCATCTAGAGCTGTTCGTGTGACTCTGCCCTGCACTTCCTCTAACAGCTGGTCTGGGCGACCACAGACCACAGTGATCTGTCAGTGCTTATGAGTGCTGTCTCTGTGGGGTGGGGCTGGCCTTGTCCTGCTCTCACTGGCAATAATTTTATTAACAAGTTTTCTTTTAGCACAGCTCTTTTGGATGACAGGTTGGTGATACACTATAGCCGACTACTGCAAAGGGAACAAAATTGAAAAACGGGGCATAGCCAGTCCAAACTGGTTAACGCATTACTCAAACGTGCTTTTTAACACTTTGAAGTGTTAATTGAAGAGTTAATACTTGTTCTCCTAGTTCCCTTTTAACAGATGATTATTCACTTTCTCCATGAAGTGTTGCAGCTTTTACCATTATCATGAATCAACAAAAAGTGTCCTTGCCTTCCTATAGAAGGGGAACTGCTGGCATACGAACAATGTATGAAATAACATGCATTGTAGTATTAACTGAGGCCTCTTATGTACACAACTGGTTTGTTGTGATTTTCTTCATCCTCAAGAATAAGATGCTCTTACCTTGACATTCGCCACATTATTTTGAGAGACAAAACTGTAGTGCATTCTTTTTCCTAGGATAGTAACTGTCCAGTGATAAGTTTAACAAAACTTTGCAGCTGCTTTTGTACTTGAAGGGCCTTTGCAGGAATAGATAAGAAGTTCAAATGAGGAAGCATTGTGTGGTTGTATGGGAAACAGCAGCCTGGAAAGATAATTTACATTGTTAATTTGTTCACAGAAAAGGGTTGGTGATAATGTTAAGTGGCCTGAAGACAGAAATAGGAGTGAGAAACAGGATGTAGGGAGACATGAAGGGAAAGCAAAATGAGGCTCTGTTGGTACGGCATAGCATTATTTTTTGTATATGGTGAAAGCAAGTCTTTAGGAAACTTTCCTGTCTGTCCGTTCAGGAGGCACTCTGGCAGTCATGCTCCCACCACCAGAAACTTTAACTTCTAGGGCTGAAGCCTGAAGCTGTACTGCTCTATGAGCAGGGTTGGGGCCAGATCTTCCTGGAGGCATATAGTGATGGCTCCAGCAGAGATCAGGTTGTGGCCTCCTTTCTGTGTCAGTGAGCAAGGTTTCAGGCTCCACTTGTTACTACTCAGTGTAGCAAGTGGCCGGGGAACATCTTTGGTCCTGAGGATATTGCTTCTTTAACCTGCAAAGGATTTTCATGGGCCTTTGAGGCATGCCAGAGGTTCAGGCTGCTTTAAGAAAACTTAGTTTGAATCTCTGTCCCTACCAGAGACACAGCTTTACTCTTGTTTGGCTGTGCAGTCTGATCACCCTGACCTGCCCTAGGAGGTGATGGTTACTTTCTGTTCCCAGTTAATCCTTGTCCTGGGCTGAGGTTGTCAGAGATGGCAAAGATCTCTCAGGAGATGGTGTGTGAAACCGTCTGCTGTCATCTCAGAAAAGAAGAAAATCAGAGGGTATTTCTCTTTCTCAGCAGGTGGGAAGATGGGGAGACAGGGTCTTGCCCTTCCCCTTGGGAAGGTGCTTGTGATGGCGTGAGGTGGACCTGAGTGACTGTTCACTTCTTGGTGATTCCAGGTAGGGACCTGGAACCCTGTCCCACTGTTCCTTCTCCAGATTTTGTACTTCTGTTCTATACACTGGTGATATAACTAAAACTGTACCCTTTTCTGTGAGGTGGAAGATTTGCTTTCTTCTCTCTGATGTTTTTGAGATGGAGAATTGGCGTGACACAATTTGTGGAGCTGAACTGTGAATTCTGATAGATTTATCCTTTTCAGCGTTAGGCTGGGTGACAGGGTAAAAGAAGGAAGTGGTTAACTGAGTCATTTTTTTTTTTTTTATTTTATCACAACTACCAGTAGTAACCACAGGGGGAACATGCAAACAGTGGGTATTCGATGTAAAGCTATCTATAGGAAAGGCTGCTCATTGCGAACCTGCTGCCAGCAAGGCTACAGACTGCCAGTAAGTGTACATGGGGTCGCTTGAGCTGAGGGTCTGGCTGTGGTATCTGCCTCCCAAGCCAACAGCCTGGCTATGAACTGTATGGTCTTTTAGTCATTTACAAGAAAATTCTTAGGAGCACGAGCCATGCATGGGAATGGTGATAAATGGATTTAGGAAGAGGACAGATAATAGTTTTGCCTGGTGGGTTTTGTTACTCCTAAAAGCAAGCGGCATGGTAAAAGAGCTTTGAGCAAAGTCCTTTGTTATTCTTGAAATGCGCAGAGGTATCCTTGTATTCCCAGTAGTTTATTATCCTTTGCTCATCACGAGTGTTTTTAGGGACACTATTTTGTCCCCACCCAGAACAGAGGATTTGTGGTCTGTTTGAAGATCCCATTGCTGACGGGTTTTCTTTGAGCAATGAGTTAATTGGCAGTAGCTGAGGAAGAGGACACTGTGACGGAGTAATTTAACCTGAAACTGTAATTCCAGTGGAAGGAATAGATTTGTCCCACCAATACAGAAATTGTATCGCTTCTGGGATGGTTTGAGGGAGTCTTTATGTTCAGAAATCAGACACTTTTCCAGCAAAGGAAGGCTTGTACGGTAGGGCAACTGTGCTTTTTTAGTTTAAGGCTTTTCTCTAATTTAAGAACCTTAAGTGTGATTTTCATGTGCTTTAAAATATTATGAAAAATCCATAATAAACCCATATTTTTATGTTTTATGCTGAATCCAAAAGTAATTTTTACAGTGTTAAGGGAAGGGAGGGTGGCATTTCCATTTTACATTATCCTGAATGTTCAGGATTAATTGCTTTCATGTCTTTTGCACTGTGAATTTTTTCTTAGTATGGATTTTTCTGCTTGGATACAGATTACAAATTTTATTAATTTTGAAACCAAAATGTATATATTTAAAAATTAAGATTTGTTTGAGTAACTAAAACTGAACCTTGCTTGTGGTTTTTAAGTGTTTACATGTATTCAGCTTTATTTTTTGTAGATACATTATCTACCTTCTATACTTTGGTTTAGAGGGTACATTAGTTCTTACACTGGAAACCATCATCATACTGCAGGTTTCAGAGCTTTTAAAGATGATAATTTCTAGGCACCCACTGTTTTCTACCTTTCTTGGAAGTGCTGGTCAGAGTATAGGACCCCAATGCCTCCTCCCCTTTCTCTGTGTTTTCCCTGCATTGTTTTTTTGGGTAGTAGAGACTTTGTGAGGTGGCTTTATGGTGTGTTCAGAGGCATACAGCCAGGGTCATTGCTTCTGGGCTGCTAAACTGACCATCCCTTGCTCTTCGGCTCATCATTCTTCTTACAACATTCAAAGGCTCTGGAGCTCAGGGTTGGATTGTCCTTCTAAAACGGCACCACTTGAAGCTGTAAAGTAGTGCCACCTACTACTTTGATGGTTGTATTTGGTTGTGTGCCAGGAGGTGGTGGTGCATTCAAAAATGTGCACGTTGTCAGGGTCACCAGCACCTCTTTTGTCCTTCTCAGAGGGAGTGTACTGTCCTCTCTCCTTGGTAGTCTAACGTCATTTCAGTGTAAGGAACACAAAACCTTGATGAGAAGCTTTTCTTTCTCTACTTATAATGTAGCGTTAGTCATTTGAAAATTATTTGTGAAATGGAAAACAGAGGGACCAGGAGAATAATTGCTGGGCAGTCAGTAACAAAAAGCACTTCACAGGCTGCTGTAGTTTTGTTTGCATTTATTTAATCTTGATGAGTGATGTTTTGGAGAAAAATTAAGATTGCCTAATACTCCCATTCTGTCACTGAAAGGGCAAAGTCAGTTTGGGATTTGTTTTGAGATCTCCCACTAGCTCTCCAGCCATAGCAGGTCTCAGCAACTGCCCATCTAAAATGGCTTAGTCGACCTTTCTGCACCCCTGGAAGGGCTTGCTGCCTTTCAGGGCGCAAACCCAGCCATCAGATCAGGTAATTCCTTGGGATATCTGGGCACAGAGCAACAGCTCCCTGGGCAATTTCCTTCATTGGCCACTCATTTTTAGGTTCTGCTTCTGTTCTAGTTTGTTAGTTTGTTTGTTTGGGGATTTTTGTTGGTTTTGTTTTGATTTTCGATTTTGGGGTTATTTTGTGGTTTTTTTGTTTTGTTTTGTTTTTAAATTGGAGGCTTCTTCAGTCTTTTGTAGCATCTATTGGGAAACTTCTACTGCGAAAGCTGGCACCTGGGGCTTTTTGCCCTCATGTCTAAAGGCACTGTATCCCACCACAGAAGAATAAAGTAAACCTTCTGGACAATATCTACAGTAGTAGAATGCAAGTAGAAGTCAACTTTTTTAAAGATAAGACTTTTAAGTCTGCTTTTTTTTTAGGCTTAGGATCTTCAGGCATCATAAACAGGGGTGCTTAAATGTAAAAGGTGTATTTTTTTCTGAATTTGAAAATCTGTTGGGAAGAGGCTTTTAATTCCAAGACAGTAAAAATTATTCTGAATGGAAAGTCCTGGATCTAGAAAGTGCGGATCAGTAACTGGTTGTGGTTTTGCACATGCTCTAGGCTATGACAATTAATGTAAACTGTGAATTTACTGGATATTTCTTCCCTCCTCTTTTGTGTGTGTTTTTTTTCTTTCGCTTTTTGAAGTTGTTAGCCCATGGAATACAGGTTCCATAAGAATAGTTGCACCCATCTTAAAGCTTAAACTGCTTGCCAGCTTGTTTATCACTTACATTTTGAAGAGGCTTATGTGCAAATGGCAGGACAAAGCTGATTCATGGTGTGTCACATGGTTTCTTCTTTACACATCTACTCATGCACGGATCATCCGCTGATTAACAGCATAAATTTCTAGCTGTAATGCTAGCCTGCATCTTCAGCCACTGGTCTGTCATTCCTCTCAGCTCTCAGTTTGGCCCCGATCTGAATTACTGAAGCGTGTGTGGGTTAATCCATACCTCCTACTGGCTGTAGAGAGAAATACGGGCACAGAGAAACAAGGCAGCATTTTCCCGGTAGAGGGAGGTATTGTAAAGCTCAGACAAAGTAGGTTTCTGCTGCTGGAGAAAAGTGTGCTTTTTACAGGTTGGGTTGTTTTTTTTTTTTTTTCTGCTGAAATTAGGAAATCACGGAGCAGCATGTCCAGAGATCTTGGAGAAGGAAGGAAAAAGAGCTTGCTTCACGTTCAGGCAGACAGAAGATATTCCCTTTTTTTTTTTTTTTTTTTACGTTTTTTTGTTGTCATTGGAATAGGATAGTTGGAGTAAAAGCAGGGATCTCTGCCTCACTTCACCAAAACCTTGTGGGCCACCAGCAGTGGAGCTGGAGTTGCCTTTGGTACGGCCAGGTTGAGAAAGCATCCCCACGCTTACCACAACAGCCCCCCTGCCTTCACTTTGCCCTCTCGAATCCCAAGGGACTTCAGTGAGTTGAGTACATCACTGCTCTGAAAAGTGTTGAGCACACCACAGCATCATAAAGTGGTTTGGTTGGAAGGGATCTTAAAGATCATCTAGTTGAAACCCCCATACCATGGGCAGGGACACCTTCCATTAGACCAGGCTGCAATGGTCATGCAGTTTTTTATTTTACATTGTATGTCAGGGACAGCCATCCATAGAAGAGTTTTAACAAAAACTAGCAACTGCTGTTAAATTGCAACAAATGTACTTAGTCAGCTGGAGTATGGACATAAATGCAAAGCTCTGCTTTGTAGTGTCCACAATTTAGTTCAGTGCCCCAGTACTTAGCCTAATCCAGAAATTAAATATGCGTGCTTCAGGGTTGATTGATCACTAAGTGGAACCAGGCAAGAAACATCAGAACAGATGTTGGAGTCACACTGGACAAGGAAGAAAACATGTAATTAGTTAATTATTTAACTCCTTGAATCAACTATTAAGTCTCCCACGAAGTTTTTGAAATTTTAGTTTCAAGGTGTGTCTCCTTAGATTTGTGGCTTGATATTCTCTTTGCGCATTTCATTTTATCACTGCCTGCCCTAGCAGGGGCCCATGGTACAGTATGTTATTCCTTGACACCCAAACCGACCTGCAGGGATTCACCTCCACAGCTTACTTCAGAGAGGCATGAAGCCTCATTTGCACTGGCACATCAGCTGGGTGCTTCAGGGGTTCTTGCAAAACTGCTAGAAGGGTTATTGCCACCTTCCTTCACATGCTCCAGTGAGTCCTTCACTGATGTACAAGCCTTTTCCTTCACTGTTAAGAGGGCTTTTTTCTTCCGAACCTTGTGAGAAATAGTAAAAAACCATCACGCCTGGACTCATTCATCTGGAAACTCATTCCAGTGATAAGCTGGGTGAGCAATGAAGGGACAGAGGAATGTCCTCCCCTTTTAACATGCAATCACCCTTGAACTGTGTGCTCACTACGGGCATTCCTATATTTTTCTTTTAACACTCTTCTGATTATTTTTATGCCTGTTTATGCAGTGTCCTGGCAACAGTTTTTTCTATTGCTTTGAAAATCTTCAACTACATTTCATTGAAATCTGGTGCTTCCTTCGAAGTTTGAAAAAAAAAAAAAAACACAACCCAAGATCCACTAGAAAAAAACAATGCACTAGAGCAAATAAAGGATCAAGCACATTGATAAAGACCTTTCTGGGTGGAATGAGAGATCTAAAACTTTGTCTTTTCTGGTTAACATAGTTAATGTGCATTCTCTGTAATACAGGCTCATGAAGAAATGTATTGAATTTGAAGCACTTGGCAGGTTTTTTGTTTTTCCTCAATTCAACTACATGTTTTCCAGGATCGTGAATTACTGTTTGCTTCCCTTTGGACACAGGTTAAGTAACCAGACATAACTTGTCCATCTTAAAAAGTTTTTAAATTGGAAAATTCTGCTGAATACCTACAGTCACCAAAACAGCAGTACTTCCACAGAAATTTAAGAAGGACCACTGCAGGCCTGGTATATCAAGATAAATGCTCTGCAGGATTGCAGTGAGAAGTCAACTGTGAGTGTTGTCCCACATAATAAAAAGTTATTATTGCTTGTGATGAATGAAGGACAACATACTTCTGTCTTGGTTCCACCTTTTCCTGGTGATATTTTCATCTACTAAAAGCCTGATAACACTATGCTTATCCATCAGATTGCAGTAGCAACGTTAGCTTTCTCTGTGGGCATGAGGAAGGTCAGCTGCATGAGGGAAGAGTCATGTACTGGAAAATGAAGAGTAAACTTTCAAAGTACAGGACATACAAGAAGGCTGCATGTTACTGGTAAAAAGAAAAACTCTGGTAACTTGGCCAGTCCTCAAAAATTCTGATGGAATGTGAAAGGTCCAAATGGCCCCGTCCCACGCGAGAAGAATGTAATCTCTCAAAAAAGGAATTATAAACAGCAGATTGGGCCTGGAAGGTAAAGAGGGGTGTGGGGAGCAGGAGGCACTCTCAGGGGAAGTTCCTCCTGCAGAGCCAGGTCGGTCTAAGTTTCTTTCTGGCAGCCTTTAAGCAACTCAGTGGAGAAATATCATTTGTGTTCTGCAGCATCTCTCAGAAAAACCTTCCTTATAACTTATATTTGATACTCAGAAGATAAGGTTTGACTGTTTGGGTAAATTCAGATTTGAAACCTCTTCTCTTGTGAGTATTGGTGGATGATCCCACAGGGCAGAAAAGAAGTCTGGTTTGCATTTCTTCTTGTAGAAAGCTTTCAGCTTGTTCTCAAGTCCTCCAAGAAAGTATTTACTAAATCATCTTAGACCCCAGTTGATGTGAAATAATAATTCTATAGAGCTGACTCCCAGGTCTTATTTTAAAAACCTAACCATCTTACCCTCCTTTATATTGAAATGGATTTGATCTATAAACTCCTTGTATTCCTTCAATTTTCATGCTCTGTCTGATGGTGTTAGTTGTAAATTGATACTGGTTTGGAGCAGCTCTGGTTTTCAAGGCTGTTTGAGTAAAAACTGTTGTTCCATAGGCTGCCCGAGCACAGTGCCTGCTCGTGCAAATAAACATAAGTTTTAATGTGATGTGCTTCACACTTTATGCAACTTGCAGCAAAGTGGGTGAAGATTTGTCCTTTAATTTTTTTATAGGCTGATGTCGTGTTTAATATGAAAGTATTCAGTGTACGCTGAACAGTCTTATTCACTGTACCGAATAAGAATCTATGAACGTGTAGGTAAGAGTTCAATAGCTTACAAAGAGCTTTTTCACAGAAAAAAGTCTACTCTGTCGTCACTTTTTAGATTATAATTATTATCCAAAATGGATCATTTGGACAAAGATAAATCATTGGTACACAGATATTTAAAGCAGAAAATAAACTGTTGGTAATGTATAAAAGCTGCTGTGCCATGAGCATCTGCCATCTGCTGTCCTTAACCTCCACTCGTAGCAGCATTAACTTCTCCTTGAATCGCTGATTGACTGACTGCTGGGAATTGGCATTTAATTAGGTTTAAGCATATCCTACTGCATATGGAGAAAAAATTTAAAATATTTAATACTGGAATGCAGCATGTTTAGGCAAATACTGTGACTGTTCTCCCTTTTATTTTCTGAGGACAGGAGCTCAGATGTATCCCTCTTGTTGACAGTTCAGTGCATGCAACCTTCTAACATCAATTCAAGCACATTTTGAATTTTTGCAGCCATTATCTAGTTGGCATGTTATGTGATTACTTTTCCAAAACAATTTCAGTTATTTTTCCATTGTGTGATGTTTAATAATGTATGTTGATGACATTCCAGACTGAAGCACGTTGATAGTATTATATAAATTACCATGTTTGTGTTCAGTCTGGTAATCTTAGCAAAGTTGGTATCAAGTGATATACCTAGTATTACCTATGTAACACTTTTTTTTGTTACAGGAATTAAAAAATACTCTTACACGTATTCTAATACAAAATAAATGCTTTAATAATGGACTGTGTAATTCATACCACATAGAACTTGTTTCCTATCCTAGTCAAAACAATCCTTGCAAATTGTTAGGTTTCTTGGCTTTTATTGAATGCAAGCTTATTGAAAAAAACACTCTGAATTAAGTTTCTGTTTATATGTGTCAAGCATAACGTCAAAGACATTGTAAAAATTTCTCAAGAAGCGGTAAGCTTTTTTGAAGCCTCCTGAAATGAAGCATTTTGTTTATTACTAGAAAATTACTAAGTGAGATGAGACACAGAGCTTGCAAAATTCCCCGCTAACTACCTTCCTGCCTTGCAGGAAACCTTAAGCACTTCCATTCCTGTTTTACAATTACACGGGACACTCCGTCACTACAAGATGTGACAAATGGTTACAGCAGGGGTGTTTTGATAGCTGAGAGTAGGAAGAAAATTACATTGTGGTTTTCTTCTGGTTTTTAAGGTGGGTGGAAAAGAGGAATTTCTGACAAGCACAGTGCTGTTGTGTTTCCAAAAGAATATTTTAGTGCTGGTTACTGAAGTTACTTTGTGGCACGCTTTTCTGCCTTAACTTCCCTGACAGTTTGCCATCGTGTTTGAGTAACTGGGAATTTTCATAAGTCTGATGACTTTCATTTTGTCATAAATTATAGCAGGAAAGAGTTAACTGCTCATTACAGTCCAGGAGATGTGTAGCTTCTTGCAGAGGTGCTGGGAGAGCCGCCTGCTTTGCCCAGCACAGGGTAGGGTCGTGCCTGTCAGAGCAGGGAGAGTTTGAGGAAAGCTGAAGGGAAGGGGGTGAGCTTGTCACAGGCATCCCTTAGGTGTGTTATCCAGTGATAAAGGAAATGTGGTGCCCTTTGGGAGGGTGTGTACCTATGAGAAACAGGAAGCTGAGCAGCGGCTGCCTGCCTGCCCTGCCTGCAGAGGTTGGTCGCTCCGGCGGGCGCAGGTGTGCCGACACACCGCCCAGCCACTTCTCTCCAGGCATCTTGGCAGCCACACTCCTCGGCAGCAACATCTGGAAGAGGCGGGGGGAAAGAAACCCAGCCCAAAGCCAAAACGCCTCCCCCACCCCCCCTTTGAAAAAAAAACAACAACCCTTCAGGTAGAGGAATATGACGGCCTTGCAGCTGAAAGAGTTGTCACATTCAGGTCTGTACAGGAGGAGACGGGATCGCCCCGATAGCGTCCTGCCCGGGTCACACGAAGAGAATCTCAGGTGAGTGTGAATGGCTGGGGCACTGAGCCCTTCTCTGCTCCCCACTTGCTTCGGTGGTTTTAACAAACAAAATGCAAACACAGCTCTGGAAAGTCTCTGCAAAACACATGCTTTGAGAAGCAGTCCCAAAGCACTGCGGAAAAAACCTCGAAGGAGCCATACAGCGACCTTGTGCATTCTGGCGATGGTATGACAGCCTTCCTTGACTCTGGAAAGAGCAAATGTTAGCCGGTGTTTGCTTCTGGATCTCTTCTGACAACCAGCACTGCAAGTAAATAAACTTTTCAGAGTCCATCGGTCTGCTTTGAAGCTCATTCTTAGTCACCCAGGTGCTGTGGGTTGTGCTGCTTCTTGGGGGTCTTGGTATAGTCCCTGTGCCAGGCTGGTCTTGTGGAGCTGAGGTGGCTGCTGGGCTCTGGCTTTCTTCATGGGGGGTTCTTTGTTACGGAAAGGGCTGTAGACAAAAGAATGCAGCAGGACCACTTAGCCTGACCTTATTCAGGAAGGGTGACCAAAAATCGGAAAGCCATTTAATGTCTGGGATTTTCTTCCTGATGCTATGAACCTCTTAAAAAGAGTAACAGTGAATTTGCAAAAAGCCTCTGTTTGGAGCAGGAAGATTAAAGAATTGTTTGTAACCTAAGTGCAGACACCAAAAAAAAAAAAAAAAAAAACCAAAAAAAAACCTGCAAAGGTGTTTTTTTCAAATGTGCACGGAGTAAAAGCAATCTGTTCCCACTTCAAGCTCCTAAGAAAAGGAACCTTGTGTGTCTGCTAACAAAAGCCTCGGTGGAGAGGAAGTACTTCCTATCTCCTAATGCCTGTCTCATTGTATTTTTAGATTATTTTTCCTTGGTGGTAGTTCTGCATCAGTTTGGAGCGCTGTGCAATTTAAAAGGTTTTTGTTACTGCGTTTTTGTTAACTGAGTTAGAAATTTCAGAAGAATGGTAATTCAGATCTTGGAGACTTGCCCTTTGGGTATAACTAAGCACCTTAATTAAAAATAATGGTGGCAAAATGTATGATTGTAACCTACTAAGATTGTTTGCCATGAGATATCAGAAATATAGAAACATGTTAACTTACAGGTCTGATATGTGTGCTTGGTATCTATCTGTAATATTAATTCTGATTTCCTAGATGGATTTCTGATGAGGAGTATGTTTTATATTCACATGACTGTAGATAAAAGACAAACCAGACTAAGTAGAATAAGAGATGTGCAGAGATTCTTGACTTTCTTATATTTAGTTTCTTTTATACAAAACCAGCAGTGAGAAAGAATAGCTCTATTTAGGGAGGAGAAGCTGCTTTTTAAAGCATATATGTAAAAATGACTGCTAGCTCTCTGTGGTTGTGTTGCTGTTATTAGTATTCACATTCAGGATGGGAATAACACCATTTTTGGGCTGGGTAGGAGGAAGGGGTGGATTGTCTGCACCAATATAAGTCTAGATGTTTTGATCTCCTGAGATGATCATCCTAAGAGATGAGAAAAATGTGAAACAGGGATCAGTCTTGAGAACTAAAATCCAAGCTGGAGGAAATAGCGAATCAGAGGACTTGTGAATCAACTCAGGGCAGAGTGTTAGAGGTACAAGAGGGCGAATGGTCAGATGATGCTCCTACAGCAGGGGTCAACGTTTACCTACAGACAGAGCTTATCTTGTATTTGCTAATAGCTTAAGCTAGTTCTTAATTAAACTAAACCTTGCTCCTTCCTAATCCATTTTGTGATACTTCAGTGTGTTGCCAGGGAGGCTCATTTTTCAGTTTTACTGCATTCTCCATGAAAAAAGGTTATGGCATTATAAATACAAAATAATGACATAACAACAGGACAAAGAGCTGTTGGGAGCAAAGAGAAAAAGCTCATTAGTTTTCTAAAACTGGAAACCTTTAGTTTTTTCCGTATGTTCTCCCCAGTGACTCTCAGATGCCTGTCCTGAGCAAATACTTTCAGGGTAGCTAGAGTACACGAGGAATACAAGAGGTTTCTTCAATGTCTACTGCAGATAGCTTGTCATCCATGGCTTTGCAATGCCCTCCCATAGTGTCTCTCTCCAGTTCTTTGTTCTATTACCTTTGTATTTCGTTTTGCATACATATTAATCCACGTGTTAAATAATATTAGCCCTCGAGCAACAGTTCGCTGAAAGTTGCTTTCTTGGTTCAGGTACCATACTTTTCTAATCCTGAGCCAAAATGCACTTGAGATGCCAATTTCCTCAGGATACCCTGGGAGAATTTCTGTACTGGGGGAAAAAAAAAAAAAAAAAAAAGAAAATATTTAAATCGCCCTTTGTTAAGGTCATACAATTGTATTTGCCAGTTTTCATTTTAGAGTCTTTTACACCTTACCACAGTATCAGATTTCTCTCTCCAGCCTTTTCTGGGGCATGTGTCTCCTTTGGCGGTGGTTTCCTGGGATCCATTCTGGGCTGTTGCTCTGGAAAGGCAAAAAGAGCAGTAAGTAACTCATCAGACATCTGCTTACACCCTTTTCCTTGGCTGCAGGGTGTCTAGTGCTGCTTCCGCTCTGCTGCTGCAAGCACCACTGTAGTTGCAGCTCCTGGGTCTGGGCGTTGCAGCTGGATGCTGCTCCTTAGGATGGGGACTTGTATTGCCCATAAACTGAGACTGAGACATAGCCAAATGTTGGCACTATCAGTGCTGCAAAGCAGCTTGGTGGGGCTTGGCACCAAAATTCTGCCTTTGCTCTTTCCTGGGAACATCAGCGTCATTTGTACTTAAAACACCTGAAATTACTAATGATTAGGGCACCGTGAAGCAATGTCCCAAAACTCCTAAATAGAGTTGAGGAACACCAGAACATAGATTTATCACAAACATTTAATTTTCCAGAAAACAAAATTTCTTGAAACAATTGTCTTTACAGTATAAAAACTATTTTCTTTGTTGACGTATCTTCTTGATAGGTTGTGTGCCAAGGAGCTTTGAGCTCTGCAACAGGATGCTGAGCTTTAGCTTCTGCATCTGTGCCCACTGATGTCACTGCACCCAGATGTTTGACCTTCATCATTGTCTTCCAGATCTGCTATTCAGTTTATGATGAGTCAGTCTCTTTGCAGGAAAGACTGCAGGATTATAATTTGGCTCTTTCCATTAAGTTTTATATCTTGTCAGATTCTGGTAAACATTCAATCCTAATTGAATGTTTACCAGAGGCTCTCTAAACACCTCTTGCTCTAGGAAATAGGTGCCAGGTCATCTTGAGAGGAACTCATCTCAGGCAGCTGTAGCTATCTATGAGGCCTGATTTACAAGCAGCAGAGCTTGTTTTAGTGCAAAGGTTTGCTCACTTTGCCCACCCAGTTGCTGTGATTGCATTGCCTCTGCTGCCCTGCTGCAATTTGCAGGCTGGGGCTTGGGGCTAGCTCAGAATCTGCCCCAGGTACCTCAGTTTTGCAGGTGGTACATGTGGTGACCAAGCAGCTGAGCTGTCCCACTGGCAGCAGTGAGGACTGGAGGGGGCTGGGAAGGACTGCCCGAGTCCATCCAGTGCGGGAGAGTGACGGCATTTCAAGGAAAGCCACCTACAGCTGTAAATAGCAAACCCTAAGCTCAACTAAGATCAGGACCAGGGTGGGAGGGTAGGATTGTGTGTTGTCTCATCCTCTCCACCCCCCTTTCTCCTGGCATAACCCCTGCTCAGGTTATGCCATTGGCTGCGGTGAAGTGAGAGAAGTCCCAGCCCTTATCCTGACGGGACAAACACATTGACGGGGATGGGAAATTTGGCTTCTCTTTCTACCTCTACCTACCCACTCCATTCATCACTTAACAAACCCCATAACCTCTCTCTCAGTCTTTTAATCTGCTACTGTAGATGCAACTGGTGCTTTACTGACCTTATAGGGAGCTGGAGCCTGCCAGCCCCATGTAAAGGTGGCCTGAACAGCTCATCCTTTTCTTGAATTTGCACGGTACAAAAATGGTTTTGGTTTAGACCTCCACTGAGGAAGGGGTGCTGAATGCAGACTTCTTGTCCCCTGCTTGAGCTGGACTCACAAGCTCATAGACCTTAATTATGAAGGATGCTCCCCGGGCACAGAGTTCAAGGTGCAGGGGGTTGTCCGGCACCTTCCTCCTTCCCCTGTCTGCAACGGATGCAGCAGTAATTGAACGAGATGCAGCCTGAGAAATCTGCTTTTCAGAATGGAGAGAAAGACTTGTTCTTTTCCAGCTATATTGATTTTGGGGGGCAAAGATGACGTCTCTGATAGATTTTGTCTTGCCTGGTCTTTGGAAACAGCATGTAGAAAATTCTGTGTGCTGAGCTATTCTTTCTTGCTTTTCTATGCAAACAGGATGCAAAGGAAATTGTATACATACGTTTATGATTAATCATTAGGAGTCAGCAGCAGTATGCTTGCTCTTTTGCTCTTTCCCCTTCTCATCCCATGGCCTCTGTAAAAATAAAATGGTTGCTCTAAAAAAATTGATACTGTTAATTCACAAAGCTCAATACAAAGTACTGGCAAAAGCAGCAGCAATTCTCTTTAGTTTTTATTTTGACAACGCTTAAAATGAATTCGATAACTTCTGTCTATAGCCCTTTTTATTAAGTCCATATGCATTCAAAGGCCATTAAAAATGTAAAAAACTTTTAGAGAGTCTCAAGTTTTTACCAAACAGTAAATTTCAGTATTTACAATAAATAATCATTGGCAAGCTTCCATCAGTGGCTGTCAGTTACTTGGGTAGTTCACTGCTCTCTTCTCCTGTGCAGAAAGCACTGTAAGTGTTTTCCACGTTAATAGATCTAAGGTATCTGCATTCCCTTTGCTCTCTGCTGCTGAAACTGATGGGGGTACATCTGTGTGAGGCAATCTTCTGCTGCATCTGTTCAGGCTCCCGCCTGCCTCTGCACATTGACTCCAGGCTGGAAGGCATGTGGATGTGCCCCAAAATTTCATGCACAAAGACTCCCTTGCAGATGAAGCAGGATACATAAGCACATTCTTACGCCCCACTGAGCCTTAGGGGATAGGCTCTGCACAGCAAAGCTTGTAGGTGAGTATAAGAAGAAACAAATGAATGAAATCCCCCCATCAGCAATGTGGTAGGGCTCAGTGTCTCTTTTTTTATGAGATACAGCATTTGGGAGTTGTGTGAGGTCACAGATCTCCTCAAGCTGCCATCACAAGCCCCATTTGTAGCAGACAGACAAGGTGTGCAACTATTTCCAGCCGTACATCTGTCCTGCTCCTCCTAGGAGGAAGGAAAGGAGATGCTAGTCAGGGACTGTCTGGGAAACCAGGGACCCTGTTGAGGTTTCAGATGCCTTAGGGTACTGAGAACAGGGTAAGGAGGAAAGAAAAGATGTCTGCACCTGGAAACATTCTTAAATTTGATTTCTATTGGTTACATTTCTTAATAGAATCACCAGTGTTAATAATTTTATTGCCACTTCCTCTGAATAGATGTTTCACTTGCTCTCAGTGCCAGTGTCAGCAGGTGAAGCAGTAATTATTCCATACATTGGTAAAAACAGTCATTAATTTATTAAAGCAGGAAAAACTTGAAAATCAGTGTTAAGACACACACAAAAAAAGTATGTTTCTTCATTTGCTCTGGTTAAAAACTATGCTGGAATAGTGGAGAGCTGAGAGCTACAAATACTCATTTGAATCAGATGCTTGAGAACTCTGGATTAAGAAACACTTTAGCTTGTCTGGGAGCTGCTTTAATTGAAGAAGGGATTTGTCCATGTAAATATAACATGGAATTGTTAATTATAGTAACATCCAGCTAGCAAAAATATGCTTCATGGCTATATTTTAATATTGGGATACTTTAAATTTGTGTTGAGCCTTAGTTTGAGATAACCAAATGACTAGAGGCTTTACTTTTCATTTGTGCTGTACTTTTCATTGCTCTAGGGGTTAAAATGAATCCCAAGGAACACACCCTTTTTTGCTTGCCTCCTCTCTCACCTCTTGTCTCCTGCATTGCGTAACTCCTAAGCAATTTTGTTTGACTTGCTCACCCTGATTATCACCTCCCGTGACTCCAAATGACTGGAGATAGCTGTTTGAGTAACAGCAACCCAAGCAGAAAGCACTGTTCTTCTTTAGTCTGTGATTTTAGTAAATTTTTAAGCTTCAATGATTATAACTATTAGGATTTTCATTGCTCTTATTTGCAACATTAGCTGACTAAAAGTAGGTTTCTTTTGCTTTTGTTTTCATGATTCTGATGATGCCAAATCAGAGGTGTTCTCTAAAGAAAATGGGCTGTGATTACTCATTATTTTTCATTATAATTTAGCTGTCCTTGGAATGCAGTCTGTCACACTGAAGTGAATTTACACACAGGAGACAAGAGCTAAATTATTCCAGCATTACCACTTAATAAAAATTACCAGTTTGCAGGCACTGCGAAGAACAAGTTTAAAGGTTGTAAGATTGGGTTCCCTTTCTTTCCATTTTGTTTTTCTGAGGTCTCTGAGCTGTTCTAGGAAATGCAAAGCTAACAGACACGGTGACAGGGGGATCCCAACAGCTGACCATATTGGAAGCTGAAGTGAGCTTCACTGGGAATGAATGCCAAAAACAACCCATTGTGACTGGCCCAGAGGCCCCATGCATCCTTGGCATAGATTACCTCAGGAGAGGGTATTTCAGGGACCCAAAAGGGCATCGTTAGGCTTTTGGGATAGCTGCTGTAGAGACAGAGGAAATTAGACAGCTGAATACCTTGGCTGTCTCTCAGAATATGCTTCTGCTGTGAGACTGCTGAGGATCAAACAACAGCAGGTACCAATCACTACCACAACAGTGCACCGTAGACAATATCACACCAAGACTCCATGATTCCCACCCGTGAGATGATTCATGAATTGGAGAGCCAGGGAGTGGTCAGCAAGACTCGCTCATCCTTTAATAGTCTTATATGGCCAGTGCCTAAGTCCAGTGGAAAGCGGAGACTGACGGTATTGTGGCCTGAACGAGGTCATGTGGGGGTGCCTAGACTGATGGAAGAAGACCAGATTGGCAGTGCTGAGGGAAACTCACCTGGGCTGCTGAATTGTGGCAAGATGTCACTGCCACGGTAAAGAAATTGGCTGCAAAACTCTGTTATGTAGATGCACATGTACCCAAGAGTTGGGCTACTGAAGAGCTTTGCAACAATGGTCAGGTTAACTGAGCTGCCAAGATTGAAGTGTCTCAGGTGGATCTGGACTGGCAACATAAGAGTGAATTATTTGTGGCTTGGTGGGCTCATGGCGCCTCAGGTCATCAGAGGAGAGATGCAACATGCAGATGGGCTTGTGATTGAAGGGTGCACTTAACCATGGACACTGTCTCCCTGGTTATCCATAACTGAAACATGCAGTGCAATGAAGCAGGCCAAGCGGGTGAAGCCTCTGTGGCATTGTGGACAATGGTCAAAATGCAAATATGGGAAGGCCTGGCAGATTGATTACATCACACTGCTGCAAACCCGCCAAGCCAAGCACTGTGTGCCGACGAGGCTAGAGACGTACCCTGTGCCTCACACACCACTGCCTGGAATAGCATCTTGGGCATTGACAAGCAAATCCTGTTGCAACATGGCACTCCAGAGGGAATTGAGTTGGATATCAGAACTGATTTCAAAAATAGCCCCATACACATGTGGGCTAGAGAGCATGGGATTGAGTGGGTATATCATATTCCCTACCATGCACCAGCCTCTGGGAAAATTGAACCACAGAGAAAAGCAAGAGGGAGAGCAGGGACTGGGTGACTCTCAGGCAGTGAGAGTCACTCACTGAATTAGAGAGTGACTCCTAAACCATGACAGGGTGGAAACTGTTACTTTAAAAAAACCTGGCAGTGGTAACCAAAGCCTTTCCTTAGCAAAATGCATGGAAGTCTTGCTTTGCTTGAACTGTTACTAAGATGCATTCCTGCTTGACAGGCCTGCTACTAGTATTGAGTAGCTACTAAGTGTAAAGTACAAGATGAAGACCTTGTGTTTGTATTATCCTAAGTGCTAAGAACATCCTAATAAAATAGGAAAACAGTGCTATTTTGTATTAGCTTTATTTGTTGATACATGTTCCTAGGAACATAAATGGCATCTGGTTTTTCCCTTGGCTATTGAATATTAGGGCCGTTATTTAATTCCGCAGTGTTAACTGAAGATGGCTCAGCTGTCTGCCATCCTCTGCTGGTTTTAAAGCCTAGTGACGCAGTAGTGAATGTAGGGAAAGAAAAATAAAACCAAAACCTAGAGTGACTTATAATTACAATTTAATATGTGTGCGAGAGAAGATGAGCAGCTGAGGTCATATTTTCTTTAACATATTCTACTTCGACTCAAAACAAATTAGTTCAGGAAATGAACAAGTTTGCACTTCCTTATATAGAATAGGAGCACAAACTAATGAAGGTGAGAAATTATGATGTTACTGAAAGTGTAGAGTAATAGTAATAAAATAATAATAAAGGATGTGTGCAAAAGTGATGTGCTGGTTAGTAAAGCTGAGGGTCAGTCCTCAGTGTGGTGTCTCCAATGCAAACATAACTATAATAAAGATGTTGCTGTGAGCTGGGAATCCTGGTGTTCCAGTTCTCTGTCTTACAAGAAGCTGCATGGACATACTGGAAGTTTCACCTGATAGTTGGTGTGTTATGTTGAGTCATAGTATTAATTATAGCTCCCAGATGAACCACTCCGGTCATGCTGTTCAGCTTATCAAAACATCGGTTGCACGTAGTGCAGGCAGATGGCTCAGGTAGAATCAAAGCCTGGCATTTGCCTTTGCATTAAGGATTGGTGGAAGATTTTTGGTGGATTTCGGTGACAGATGGCATGAACTGAATATTGATGGTATGAAACTTATTCGAGATATAAGATTACTGCAGCATTTTAGAATCACAGAATCATTTAGGTTGGAAAAGACCTCTAAGATCCTCGAGTCGAACTGATAACCTAACACTGACGAGTCTACCACTAAACCGTGTCCTCCAGTGCCATATCTACACAACTTTTAAATACCTCCAGGAGTGCTGACTCCACCACTTCCCTGGCAGCCTGTTCCAATGCTTGACACCCATTTCAGTGAGTAAATTTTTCCTAGTGTACAATTTAAACATTCCTTGATGCAATTTGAGGCCAATTCCTCTTGTCCTGTCACTTTTTTGGAGCTTAGTGGGTCTGATCTTGTCTCTTTGGGCTTGAAAAGATCGTTCCTTTCAGGATGAGTGTCTCAGAGACATTTGATGTGCAGCCCCTAGTACTGAGTAGCTGACCTTTTTTCTTATTCTTAAATTGGAAATAGGGCTATAACTGTTGTTACATGAAATCCATCAGTGTAAATGCATCTTTAAAATGTGTAGAGTTGGAAGAATTTGGATATGGTATATTTACCATCATGAAATACACGTTACAGTCAGCTACACAGGGTGCAGATTTGAAGAATAACCAATAGTATGCTGTGCCTCATGCAACACATGGAAGAGATCATGAGCCTCTCATACGTGATACTTTATCTTTCTGTTGTTTTGTTTTTCCTGTCTGCATAAGATCAAAAAAAATTATTAGTGGGGGAGGAAGAGATGATTGTTTTAAAGAGTACCAGTTGTTTTAAAGAGTACTCAGAAGAAGTCATTACTTCGTTACACAAAATATGGCTTAATTTGGTAAGGTTTGTAACCAGCAGGAAAAAAACACAATAGTTTGTTTTTAAATATTACTTACAACAGGAAAGTCTTAGTCTCACATATTGCTCTCCTTTTCTACAAATTCCATCAGAGGCTGATTTTCCACTGTGCTTGAATGGCTGGTAAAACATTGTGTGGGAAGGTGCTGCTTACCTGTCTATTCCAGTTATATTTACTTCCTTATGGAGAGATGGAATGTGAACCTTCTCTGTTTGTGGAGACCAAAGCATTTTTTGGACATGTTTATACTAGAATAAACTTTTATTGTAGTATATGAAACATCTGGAGTTGCCTTTTTGTTTGCCCTATTTAAACTTCCACCACATAAGCTTAATTATGCTTTTTGTGGTGAAGACTACAGGGTAAAACTTCTAGGAGCACTCAAAATTCACCTGCTTTTTATTGCAGTGGTTTCAAGACAGCTTTCTGTCATTTTTAATAGAAACAAAAGTTAGAGCAGTGCTGGACACATGTGAAAATCCTACCTGTAATGTGCGCTTCTATTGTAGAAAAGACTTATACCTTCTTTCAAACTGCCTTAGGAGACTAGCTTAACATGGAAAGTATTTTATTGCTTAAGAGATAAACAATTGCAGCAACCAGAACCCAAGGGTATTTTTAATTTCAATTAAAAAAAGGCACAAAAGGTCAATTAGTGCTTTCAAGTGTTGGTACAGAAATCAGAGCAGACCACTGTGAGCCCACACATACTTTGCAGCCAGATTTCTGTTCTAGTAGTTCTGTATTTTGCATGTGAGAGCCGTTGCATAGCATCTGTTAATATATCATTGAAATGAAATCACAATCACATGTACCGACGGGGGAAGTGGAGGGAGGCACTGTGATTACTCTTTCCCCCTCTCGGCATGTCCTGATGGGCCATTTGGCCTCTCAACAGCACTGGTGATGCAGTGATATTTCACAGTGGCACGAGTGGGTTGCCAAGCAGCAGCTGCTTTTGCCAAACACCTTGTTTGGAGCCGTGACTGCTCAGCATGTCTATTTGTGGCACGGACTGAAATGCTCAGCGGGCCTGGCCAGCCACCAGCCTTCTCTGTAAGAGTCCCCATCTGCCTCTGGCAGCCACCAGCACAGGCAGCCAGATTTGAAAACTCCAGAGAAAGCAGGGTTGAGTGAGGTGGCAGTTACCCTTCAGCAGTGATTAAGCAGTGCAGCTGTTTTTGCTATTGTTTTCCAAATCTCTTCTCCGTAACCAGAGTGGGACACTTCACTCTTCTGCCATTTCTTTCAGCACCTTCCCTCCCATTAATTTTGATTTCTGATAAGATCCTCAGTGTGCCAGGGGGAGACTCTGTCTTTTTAATTCCTGCATACCTTTTCCAGTTAAACACTCAACTTCTCCCTTTTCTCCATAACATTGCGCCCTTAACAACAGGCTGGTAGGTTTTGTCCCGGAGAATGCCCTTGGGAAGCTGCTGCTGCAAATCAACGACCCCTTACATGCTTCTGACTCCCCATGGTTGGCTTCACCTCAGGGTAACATAGAATTCCCTAATGAAAATTCAGTGTATTTTTAACTACGTATTTCAGATCTTGGCAGCATGCCTCCTGCAGAATGACAGAAAAGAGAAAGATGGCCAGCTGCGCTGGATTTGAGGATTACCAAACCTTCACAGTAGCAACTGTGTTTTGCCTCAGTAGCAAAAAGTCCCTTTTTAAACTCCTGTCAAGCTCCTTTCTTGCTTAATGGAAGACATTGGGAGTCATTCCACCCACAGTGACAGTAATATGCCTGGACAACCGGGCGGCTTCTACTTATTGCACATATGAAGTCCTATTATCTTGTAGGACTGCCTTTTGGAAAAAAACGAGGAAAATTCAAACAGGCTTTTTGGATGGACATCTTACTGCACTGACTTGCCATACTACTTGCTTTGCTACAGCCACACAGAAGACTGCTCAGCAGCAGCCGAAGAAGCAAGCAAATATTTTCCTGTTGACAACAGAGGACACAAGGCAGCACAAGTGGCTTCCAGTCACCTTGGTCACATGTGGATTTCAGATTACTGTAAGGACTGTAGAAGTCCACCAGGAGAAAAACAGAGCTGTCTTGATTTGCAGCAGCAGCCTCCCAGCACAATTGCAAGTGATCTGGGACAAAACACAGGAAAACAGTTGAGAAACTGTTGAGAAACAGCAGTAAGGGGAAGAGACAGACTGGCTTGCTGTTTCTTATCTTAGTGTCTTGGTACACCTACACTAATCCTGGATGAATCAGCATGTTTAGTCCATTGCAGTCAGTCTCGCTGTAGTTGTTTGTACCCACAGAAGCTCAGCATTGGCCGGTGCAGAAAATGTTGGGAGGCAAGATGGAGGAGAAGAGCCAGCATCACTATGCCTGCATATCTGTTGTCAAACACTGCTCATTTTCGTCCAGCGGACGCAGAAACCTTTTGTTCCAGGACTGTTTCCTGCAGCGGTGCTCTGGCAAGATCTTTGTGGCCTAGGGCTACAACCTGAACATCACTTGCCCCATGACAGATAAAAATAGGGCTTGAGCTGCAGCCAAGCTGTGTCAGTGGTGTGGGTGCAGCCTCCTTAGCCTGTTACAGCTTGTAACTCTTGGTAGCTCTGATGCAGGATGCGTAAGCACACCTACAGATGGGTAAATAAGCAGGGTCATGCTGCCTGGGTCCCACCTACTCAAGGGAATAGCTTGCCCAGGGGTTGCTCCTTGCTGAGGGGAAGTGAAGGAAAGACTCCTGATCAAACCCATCCCACAGATTTGGCAGCAGCAACAGGGCTGTGTTGGCCAGGCTGCAGGAAGACGGCTACATGCAAGCTCAGGCCTGCAGGGAGAGGGGCGTGTGGGCTGCTGTACGCTGGCTGAGCATGCTGTCCCAACCAGTGCTGAGAGATACGGCCAAAACCCATCATCAAACAGACCCTTGGTAGTAGGTCCTAGGAAAGTTGAAGGTGTATTAAGAAGTTGTAGCCTTGATTAGACCTTCTGTCATATCCTGTGACAGGACAAGAGGAAATGGCCTCAAGTTGTGCCGTGGGAGGTTTAGATTGGAGATTAGGACGAATTTCTTCATGGAAAGGGTTGTCAAGCACTGAAAGAGACTGCCCAGGGAAGTGGTGCAGTCACCGACCCTGGAAGTATTTAAAAGGTGTGTACTCAGTGATCTTGAAGTCTTTTTCAAAGATGATTGTGTGATCTGCTCATCTTCTCATCCTAATTTCTCTACTTGTTCCCTCTGCTCATCTCCTTGTCATCCTCTGCTTTCTCATCCCCCTCGAAGACTAGCAGTCTTCAGATACCAAGGTACTGTGTGTCGTGAGCACAAAGTGCATGCAGTTCTGTAGTTCAACTGATTACAAACAAGGCTGAGCCAGTCCAATGGCAGAGGTAGTTACTCAGGAGAGTTTTCCAAAGTCTGCCTTTTCTGCAGTTAAAAGTTGCAGGAAGCCAAGTATCCCATGTCTGCCGCAAGGACTGTGCTTCAAGCAGGGAAAGCTTTCAGTTGTATAGTTACTAGCTGCAGATCAGCAGCTAATTGACCCTGCTTTCCCTAGTAAGTGGTGCACAACAGGTTTTTTAAATAGAATATGAACATAAAATAATTACAACATTAGGAAGGCATTCTGTGGTGAAGGAATAATTATTTTTCATTCTTTCTTCCTAGTCTTGCTTTCTCAGTTCTTTAATATCCACAGCAAATTACTTCAGTAAATGTTCTTACGTGAAATCACTCTAAATGCAGCACATCCCTGGAAATAAAGCTTTAGTTTTCCTCCTTCATATATTGCCCATTATAGCATACGTGGCAGTTTGGTTAGCAGCCTGTGAAGCACAACATAAACTTAACTATCCATCTGTATCTGTCCTTTCTCCAAAGTGCTGACACGAAGAAAGATGCCTGTAGATAAATTCTGTGCATGTGACAGCAGAAGACACAAGCGGAACATTTAAGGCATTTTTTCAATGTAATTAATATACTATAGCATTAAAGCAATATTTACCTAGTGACAGGAGTCTTCTCTTTGTGCTTTCCACTGCTGGTTTGCCCATGATAAAATCTACCTCCATTCCCCCCTCAGCAGAAAGTAGCTGTGGACAAGTTTGGTGGTGAATATATTTGCTCGCATAGGCTACTCACACCACAGCTCTCCTGGGCAGCTTCTGTCAGTAGCCAGCAGCAAAGACCCTTTCCAGTATCCAAGTTTACATGAGGGCCTGGCAGGAAAATGTGCTTCTCTGTGCACAGCCAGCCTCAGTAAATCTCAGTGTGACAGGCTCACCGCCCCTCCACTGAACTTTTAACTTGAAGCTCTGTCAGGGCACTGAGTAGCTCTGGCTACATGACACGGAACTGTGAAAGTAAATCACTTCGCTGGGAACTAGGGGAAGTCTAGCAAACTGTTTTGCAGGCTTTGCCTACAGCTTCTTTGCAGTATAAGCATAGAATATATACACCCAGGAAAGCAATCAGAGAGAGATGGACTTCCAGCACAGACCTCACCCATTCCCCATCCCAGAGGATGAAGAGGTTGCATACAAGGCCATTCCTGATGCTCACAACTCTGCAGGAAATGAAGGCGAGAAACCAGTGTCAAAATTGCAACGTAGGCACAGTGAAATAAAACTCTACAAAGAGTTCTGTGACTTCTATGCAAAATTGTAAGTTGGTTCTGTTCAGCTTTGGAGTGTAACTGCAGTGACATTGCATGTGTATTATACTTATGTATTTTATTATCTGAGATCTGTGCAAGCTATTCTCTTACCCAACCTTTGCCCCTGTTCTGTTTGAAACATTACCAGCTGTAACTGTCAACTAAAATTGGAGTTGTTGCTTTAAATTTCATCATTAGTTGCTTCAGAAATTTTTATCAGCAGTTAAAACGGGGTTGGAATTTTTCAGGTAGTCTCTCTGCCTTCAAATTGTTTGCGTGTTATTTTGGGCAAACGGATAAACTGCTTCATCGATGCAGAAGTATTACATATATCACTGATTTTGCATATATGATGTGTTTCAAAGTGAGGCACTTTTGTGTACTGAGGAGGAAAACTTAGTGTTTTCATTTGGTTTTGAACCTTGTTTCATGTTTTTGCTTGGATTATACTTTATGCTAGAGCTTAACATCCTCAGTGCTCGAGCACTGTTGAAGTGATGATAAAAGGTCCCAGTTTCTGTTGTGATTATTCTTCATTTAGACCGATAAGGAGGATGGGGAAATTAACTGAGGTCTTCCCCTGCGGAAAGCATATACAATCCATGTAGACTATTAGCAAGCCTTATAGTTAATCACAGTTCATATGTATAGTCACTGCAGTTTGTCCATAGGTCTATCTGTTACGTGTGGGTGAGACCATCCTCTGTCTGATCTTCAAGTGAAATTTGCCCACTTTTGTTTCACTGGAAGAGCAATGGATATTTGGATAACAGTTACTGGTTTTCTCTTCTGCAAAGATCTTTAGAGAAAGAGAAAAAAAGTGCCAGCTAATAATAACTGGTCAGATGTGACCTTGCATAAGGCTCTTCTGTGAGACAGTGTAAGAAATAGATAAAACACATTCCATTTTGAACCACGTGCTAGGTGTTTGCTTGCTTCCTTGGATGGTGTGCAAGGAATGAATTCAATTCCTATTGAACCTGGTGGGAGCCAAGAGGTCCTATCCCCTTGTGGGGATAAAGAGGAAGGCTTGTCATCTTATAGAGGACTGAGGGCTCTGCACTTACAGGTACAGCATGACAGCTGTACCCAAATGTGTGCATGTGTGCACATGAGTTTAAAATAATGTCACTTGTTTAATAATCTTCCAGATAGATGTTTGAGTCAGTGATTTTGTCAGCTGAGGTCAGATTGTAATGAAACTAGACCATTGCCCTATATTTGCTCTCTGCTGTCACAGGGTATTGGGGCAGAGAGGTGATTTTGAAAGGCATAGCTTTGAGAGTCTAGATATGAGTAATAAAATGTTGGCAAAGAAAAAAATCAAGAGAGCCTTTTTCTGGCCTGAATTAACTGAAACACAACTATAGTGTCTTCTGCAGATGTGGACATGAACCCAGTGAAGTAGCTAATTCCTCTAATGTTTTGCAGCTACCACCCTGCCATTTTTTGGTCCTGTGCTTTTGAGAAGCAACCAAGGTTGCTATTTGACTATTTTTTTGCACCTCCAGTATGGGTTTATGACTTTGTGTTGGTCTGCATGTGGGTTGCAGTGGGGCAGCTGGAGCATTCCCATCCTCCACCATGGCCCTGGAGTGGGCTGTGAGTTGGCACATTGTGAGCTGAGCTCACTGAGATGAACCTTCACAAACGAATCAAAAATCCCATGACTTCAAACTAAATTTGTAAAATGACTTCAAACTATGCAGAGCTTGTATAAGGGATAATTGTTTACCTACTCTGATTGTTATTAATATCTGCCAGACTAGATACTGCACACTCTTTCACATTGTTTATTTAGAGCTTTGAACTAATGCTGTTACATGTGTATTTTAGGATTAGGAATTGCTTTAGCATTAATCATTTATATTTTCCTATATGGTGCTAGTCCTCAATTATTGTTAATATTTGCCCTTGTTTTCTGTAATTCTAATGTATTTAACAATTTTTACAGTACTTTGAACCGCCTGTCTTTTCTCATCATTAAAAGCCTGTAAACTTACAACATTTCTGTTGTAACAACATTTCTGTTTGGTTTTTGAATTGATTATTGTTGATCACAACGATTTTGTTTCTAAAGAGTTTGGGAGCAGGAAGAAGTGGTAGTTTTATTTCTGAAGGGATACTACAAGCCATGAAGTCCATTGAAAAACTTGTATTGAGCAGCCTCACGTTAGGCTGATGCAGTTTGGCCTTAGGGGAAAAAAAAGACCCACAACCAGTGGTGTTGCCTATTTAGGCTAATTTTCTTTCTATTTCTTTTTGTTTTTTTATTAACAGCAACATGGCGAACGCTCTTGCAAATGCCATCTGCGAGCGCTGCAGGGGTGGCTTTGCCCCTGCTGAGAAAATAGTCAACAGCAATGGTGAGCTGTACCACGAGCAGTGCTTTGTCTGCGCCCAGTGCTTTCAGCAGTTCCCCGAAGGACTCTTCTACGAGGTAAGCGGGGCAGAGTGCCCCTCTCACCCCCAACCTTTGTCTTGTGCCTTCTTTCCCGTACCACAATTAGCTACAGGCAGATCAATAGCTTAGAAAGTCCCATGGCAAGAAGTGGGCTCTGAAACTGTATGCTGAGAAAAGGGAGAAAAAAAACCCCAGAAGCATTTCTGTGCTAATTTGAAGGACATCAGTGTATATAACCTTATTTAAATTTGGAGCCTAGTGTTATCAAAGCTGAGAAAAAATGCTGGATATCTTTTTCAGTGCAGATTTTTTTCCCTGCAGTTTGTGAATCTGATGTATCGTACCAAAAACACACAGAAAGCATACTTCTTAGAGGAGAAAGTCATCTAGAGGGAAATCCCAGCATCCTGTGAGCCATAGGAGGTTTATTGCTGACCTGAGCGAGGCCAGCTCGGCATTTGAAAAGAGATGACCTGTAAGTCAGCATGCTGAGATCAGGGTGTGTATAGAAGCCAAACCAGGCAGGGCCTGTCTAGGGTCAACTCTAACACATCAGAGCATCTAAAATTACCAGTTCTTAACACACTTTCAAAGGTTAAAACCTGTTCCCATTCACATTTCTCATCTCCAGGTCAATTGCCCTCAGCTCAGATGGGTATTTCGGTATCAGTGTTATTTTCTTTTACACTCCCTTGTTATGGGGATTCAGGAGAAAAGGCAGGTAAAAAGTGGCTTTATTGAAAGTTTTAGACTGGTCAGGGAATTAATGTCTGAGAGGTAAGGTCCCCATTTAAGTAGCTTACAGTCCAACTTAGGGTAGCAGTTACAGGACTTAAGTCATACTATGATCTGAAAATGAGGGTGAACAGTATGTTAAAAGCACAAGTCTGTGCTCTCACAGATAGGGGATATCCTTATGGCAAGAATTTGTCTTCCAAGCAATTCATCTTCCAAAGGAGCATTTCTAACTCTACAGAGCCATGTTATGTGGTGATGAGGAGAGGCTGAGGGAGGAGTGTGGATTGAAAAAGAGACTGTCAAAAGGGATTCCTGGGGATTTGCTTTCTCTCGCCTTGTTTGAGGATGAAAAGACCTTTCTGTGTGCCAGGCATAGTCTTGCAGAAATTGTGGTAAACGACTAATGTTCCATAGGGCATCAAAAGGTGAGCTGCAAGGCAGAATTAATTAAATAAAAACGTAAGAACACCCCCTAGATACTTAACACATTGATTTACAGTTGTTAATATATACTGAGCTGCTGCCTGCTTGCAGTCACAGTAAAGAGTATATCTTGGCATGTTAAGACCTGAGGCAAATGTAAAGTGATATGGACGTTTCAAAACTAAAAAATTTGTAATTGTATTAATAAAATTGTCTTAAACCAATAAAATTTATTTTCTCTAAATAGTGAGTACTTTATTCATTCTTTTTTTTGACTCAAAAAGCAATGAGACATTCCAGGGTTCTCTTTCAGAATGCTGAATGGTCTTTTGTTAAAGATAAAAGTTTGGGAGAATCGTGCTTTGGACAGCCTGTCTCCTAGGGGATGGACAAGGACTGCAGTGGTAATAAAGTCTTACTTTTGGACCTAGTTCAGCAACGTTACAATCTCCCTGTTGCTCTGGGTGCTTCTGGGTGGCTATACCTGAATCTGTAGCAGAGGAAAGGATCTTAGATATATTGGATGTAAGCATTTTTTACTTCCTATTGCTACCTTGTTAACATTCATATTCATGACAGTTGGTCTTTGAGCACTCTTACTGAAACGTGCTGCTCTCAAAGACAGTAAGTCAGAAGTGAGTGCCAGTAGATTGTCCTGGGAATGAAAATAGCACCATATACTAAATGTGGTTTAGTTTATGTTGCTAGCATTTTTTTTTCAGGCTGGGTAGCCTGAGAAATGTTATGTAGAAAGTGGAAAGTTTCAGTTAAGCATAGACACTCCTTGCCACAACTATTAGAGAAGTAAAATAACATTGGATAGGCTGAGGGAGCTAGGCCTATTCAGACTCAAGAAGAGACAACCGAGAAGTATACTATTATCAATGTATATAACTATTTGAAGGGAAGGTGTCAAGAGGATGGAGCCAGGCTCTTCTCAGTGGGGCAAGTAATGGGACAGGAGGCAACAGATAGAAATTGATGCACAAGAAGTTCCATCTGATCATAAGGAAGAACTTTTTTACTGTGCGGGTGACCAAGCACTAGAACAGATTGCCCAGAGATGTTGTGGAGTCTCCCTCACTGGAGATTCTCAAGAACTGTCTGGACACAAGCCTATGCAATGTGCTCTAGGCTAACCCTGCTTGAGCAGGAGGTTGGACCGGATGACCCACTGTGGTCCCTTCCAACCTTGCCCATTCTGTGATTCTGTGAGGGGAAGGGACAGCCCTAAACAGGCAGAAGGTGGGCTTAGATTGGCCATTGCTCAGGAGTGGCTGACAGTGCTCTGAGGACTTGAGACAATCTGTATCACTGTCAAGGAAAAGTGACTGGAGAAGACAGGCCTAAAGGGTATCTTCCTCAGACTGCCTTAATGCAGTCTTTGAGAAGATGGACGTGTTTGCAGGTGTGGCCAGGTAATGTGTTTTTCTGAGCAGGTTCCCCATGGGTAGACGCAGGCATTGTTGGTTGCCCAGTAAGAGTTTGTATTTATTCTGTGCCTGGTGTAGCTAAGCTAGTGTTTCTTGGAACTGATTTCCATCTCTTAGCAATTGGGAAGGCAAATATTGTTACCCTGCCTATTGCAAGACTTGCAGAGTTCCCCCAGTTAGTCATTAAGCTGCTTATCACATTTGCCCTCAAATGCTGCCATGATAAGCTTTCACTCTGTGTTCCATGGGTGGGGGTTGAGCTGGTCAGAGAGATGCAGGTCTCCTGTGCTGTGGGACATGTCTCCAGGCTGCTTTGCAGGGAGCCTGATCAGCATAGCTTGCTGTGGTCTGGCACTGGAGCCAAGTCACTTTCTGGCACAAGTGGCACCACACCAGAGCAGTGCCCCTCTGCAGCTTGGAGTCAACACAGCATAGCAGGAGTTTTGTAGATGTCCTTATGAGCCAACATTAGAAATGATAATTTGGATTCTGAGAACTGTGTGCATAATATTGCACAGAAACGTGGGTTTAGGACCTACAAGGGTGTAACTGTGTTCCAGTTTGCTCAGCAGCATCATTTTAGCAAGATTTTTTTATGCACTCAACCTAAACAAAGATTAGCACAAGCACATGCTAGCAGAATTTCCAAATTTGCTCTGCTTTGCTGTCAGGTGTGAAGTGGTAGCAATTCAGGTTTGCTTTTACTCCACCAGCTATTCCCTGGAGCACCTGTTGCAGTGTCTCAGTGCAGGTAGCACTGCAGGTAGCAGAACAGACGGCTTAAATGGACACCTTCAGTGGCAGCCTGCAGTGCACTCAGAGGGACAGGGTGGCCCCACTGTAATCAGTCAGCAGACATTTCCTCCAACCCACATTACTCTCAGGTCCTAGAATGGCTTTTCCCTCCTAGAGGTTGCCCATGTCTCCCACTGGGGAGTGTGGACACCTCACCTTCAGATGGGGGAGGTTAGATGAGAGAAGTCGTATCCCTGGTCTGGGTGTTTGTTAAGAGCCTTGTGCTGCTGTTTCCTTTCAGAAGCATCCCAGCCTGTGCTGCACTGTGCTGAGGTGGGGGAGAGGGAAGTGCTTAGAAAGGTACATCCCACAACGGAAGAAATACAGCAAAATCCTTATGGACTACTCACAACAGCTGTAATTGGGGAATATATATTAATATTGTTGTTGTTGCTGGTTTTTTATCATAATAACGGAATAATATGGAATGGCATGTGACTTTTGTCTCTTAAGTGAGAGGAAGTTTCTTTCAGTTTGGTTGTTTTTTTCTGTTTGTAATAACCTTTAAGAAGATGAAAGGAAGGTGCAGTTGCAATGTGCTTGTCAGGTTTGTTTCTATTCCAGTTGCACCTCGAGTGTTTTCTTAAAATGGGCTTAACCAGAAACTACCTTAGAGAGAGAATCTTTCAAGGCTTGGGTTTTGTGTGTGTCTTTCCACTAAGTTAGCTAAAAACACACAGATAAGCTGGTGGCTATGTAACAGTTAAACTGTTCTGCATAAAACATCTCACTCATGGACCTCCAGCATACAACAGTGAAACGACCTTGCTTTTGAAATGTGTGCTGTGAGATTTGTTATGGAAACTCAGGGCTTCCTCTGATGGATAACTGCTAGGTCATCTACAAGGGCAGCACAAATGAGCCAAGAAGATTGAAAATACAAACAAGACTGAATGGGAACCAACCTACCTGATGTAAAGCTGAGGGGAAGAAAACCTGTTTGGTCTGTCCATATCAACATGTGGTGGTGACTTTAAAATCCTAGCAAACCTAAGCATCCTGCATTGGACCACCTGTTTACACAGAACAGGAAGCTTTTGATTTTTTTTTTTCAGTTTGAAAAGGATTTTATCCAGCAGGAAGCAAGCACAATTCACAGTGAACAAATAATTTCCATTACTCCTTGAGAAAATAATAGCCCTCTGCCTCTCAATTATTATTTTTTTAAAAAGCTGAAATTAAAAAAAAAAAAGTAATCTGTTTACAGTATTACACTGAAATAGCACTTGATAAATTCCTACTAGACTTCTGAAAATCTATATTGAGCTCGTGTCTTTCTGTTCCTAATAGGTGCAATTCAGGTTGGGCAGAGGAGTCTTCTAATCTCAAGTACCAGTGACTTTGAGAGTGTTCCGTTAGATTCCCACCCTGCCAGTTGCAGGAGTATTTATTATGTTTATATTGTATTTAATCCTTGCCATTTAATAGTATAAAACAGGTAGTCTTGAAACACATTGCTGTATTTTCTGTCCAGGCACAAAAACTTACTTTGTGGGTAGTATTTTATGCTATTCATTTTATTTTATCTTAGACACAGTAAAATGAAAGGAGCGAGGTTTCCTGCTGTCCTCATTTTTCCACTGTTTTAAACGAAAACATTCAAATCCAAACATTTTACAGCATACTTAATATTATCTGTCTGGTTTTGACACGCTAGTTGGCATTTTTATCTGGTAATGATGGTGCCTGAAGGTATCTAAACATTTCCCTTCATTTCAGCACATACTTGCCTACATGTTTTTACATATTCTTTGGCTAAGCTACTAATGCAGTGCTGTTGAATTTTTTTTTAATTCCATATGGGTTTTTTTATATGAGAGCTTGAACTGTAGCTGAACTCATCTAAGCTGTGATAAAATTCAGATCCAAGTCCAAATCCCTTAAGATCAGTACCCAGTTTAATCTGATCCATGTAGTGAACTTTGTTCCTTAATATTTGGACTTGATTATCTTAAGGGTCTTTTCCAACCTAAATGATTCTATGATTCTATGAAATAAGCATCACAAAGGAAAAGGCTTATTTCCCTTCATGTTTTGGCTGTCCTGCTCCATAAAATCAAAGATTTCTGTCCCTGGATGCTCTTCGTCTCCCTACCCCCACCATACTTACTGTCTCCGGTATGCTGGGTCATTCTTGCAGGAAATGCAGAGTGAGGAAGACATCAAATGTGTTCAGGGAAAATGCTTTCCCTCTCCCACTGCCCAGAGGTTTTTGTTAGCTAATTTCCTGCTCAGAACGTGCTCTCTTGCATCAGAGTTTCAGCAGTCCGTCCAAATTCAGAATTCAGATGTCTCTTGTGATGCAAATTGATGACTGAAGATGCCTTACACTCTTGGCAGTATTGGAGGAATGGTGTGCTGTTAACACTCCATGCTAATTAGTAGATGAATTAAGGTGGGTGGATGTAATGCCTAGCACCTGTAGCTCATGGTCTGTTCCTTTTTTTTGTGCAGCCCCTCATGTTTTACTACCTAATTGTATCTGGAAACACACCAGGGTGTTACAGGCTTTATGTTAAGAGCGTTTTCCTCATCCCTCTAACACACAGATCTTTTTCCATTTGCAGTTTGAAGGGAGAAAGTACTGCGAACATGATTTTCAAATGCTTTTTGCCCCTTGCTGCCATGAATGTGGTAAGTTCTAAATCAAGGTGAAACACTTGATCACAAATGGGAGTGTCACTGGGGGAAGAAAGGCAACCTTTGTGTGTGTTCTCTGGGAAGTGGCCTTGTGAACTTGCAGAATGTACTAGATTTCAGAGAATTCAGGGAGCTGCTTTTTCAGCTCCCAGGTCAGCAAACAATAGTATTTTTTAAAAAAAAGTCTGCATTATTTGAGTAAGTAGTTTAGTTGTTGAGTCAGTGATCCAATGAGCAGACCATTCATAAACTTCTGATTATATACACCATTCGTGACTCCTGATTATATATATATCTGCATTTCTGCATATTCTGATATTTGGCCCTTCTCATGTACCCGAAACCCTGTAACAAGGCTTTGTCATCTCCTTTGACTAATGTAACCCACGTGTGCTGTCCTACTCCACAGAAGCTGGGACAATCATCATTATCTAGTGATATAATCAAGTGACAGTCAGCTGGGCCCCTGCTGATTTTTTTTTTAAACAAATTCCTTTAGGGCTTCAGCATCTGATGTCCACCCTATGTAATACTGAAGGCTGCTCTTTTTATTTGCCACTGTTGATGTAAATGCTTGTGCGTCTGCTGCGCTGTAATCATTTGCACGTTTTCTTTTTCCCCCTGTGTGTGACACATTTTGCTGGGGCACAGCTGGGAAGTCATTATTTGACTTAAGTCATTGCATAAACTGGTCTGGAAGCTCTTGTGTTTCTGTGGCACCCTGGCAAGGCAGTATGGCTTTCACTTATCTCAGTGAGGCCTTTCCTTATGTGGAGGGAGGGGTTGAACACCACGGGAGAGGGAAGCAGATGTTATGGAGCTTTGCATTTAAAGCTGCCGATGTGAACAAGCAGGGAAAGAGGAAGAAGTGGTGATTTCTGAGGAGATACAGTCCCTATCTCCAGGATTTCTTCTGCCCAGCCAGCACAGCTCCCCCTTCTCCTGTCCTGGCTCCATACAGTGCCAACTCCCTTAAAACCCCATCAAGGTTCTGCACAGAGCTGAGCTTTCCCAGTGTTTGTACTTAGTAAGCAGAGCCAAAATCAATGGGACTGTTGTCACGATGACACCTCAATCATTCCTGACATTTCTGGAGTCCATCAGGTTTTGTTCCTAGGTTGTTTACCTGCCGATCCTTCCCCTTTGAGGGGAGTTGTTCTCCAAAACCAGGACTCAGCCTCCCACAGCCCTGGGAAGCTGAGCTACCAACACATTTTAGGCTGAGCCGTTGTACTGCTCAGGGGCCTTGGCTACACGCAGAGAACAAGGAAATCACATGTGCGATGAACATCACTGCCTGTGCATACACCATGCATGCAAAACACTAATTTTTTAATGCCTCGCAGGACAGGACCCTTCGTAGTAGGTCAGAAGTTGTGTGTGTTGGAATGACTGTTCTGCAGTGTCACTGCAGCTTTGCATTTGGACTCCATGGGAGTTGGATTTTTTTGCAGGAGGTCCACAGCCACCCAAGCTCAGTGCTATTTGAGTATAGAGCCCCTTCAAGGCTTGATCCTAGCAGAGTAGAAACCACTGCTATGTACATGACAAGTTAAGATTGTCATCTTCTTAAAGAAAAGAGGGGAAAGGATGATTAGGGCACAAGAAAGCCATATTATATCAAGTGCTCTGTAAATTTCTTAACAGCTTGAGAACAGATAAGTAAAAACAGGAAAAAAGATTATTGCAGGGAGAAGGTGGAGTGTGCATGTAGAGGACTTGTGTGTAAAGAGCAGAAGGTTCTCCATCAGCAAGGACATCTTCTGACCCATAGCAAAAAGCAACAAAACCCCTCAAATGACAGAGTTTGGAATCAGAACCATGATACTGCTAGCAATCTATCCTACCAGATTCTGGGGTGAGGGAAAGGATGATGATGTCATTGTAGTGCTTTTAACTTTGTGTAGTATGGTATTTTATATCCTGATGTTGTGTTTCTTACAGGTGAGTTCATTATTGGTCGTGTTATTAAAGCCATGAACAATAGCTGGCATCCAGAGTGCTTCTGCTGTGATATCTGCAAAGCAGTATTAGCTGATATTGGATTTGTCAAGAATGCTGGCAGGTAGATCTCCACTCTTCCTTTTGTTAACTGGTCATAAATAAAATGAACTAATAGGGGGGACTGAGAGATTTTGGTTCCTGAAGCTTTCCAGCTCAGATGGAGCAACTGAAGCAACTTCTGTGGGGAAAAAGTCTAAGAGTGCATCACAAAACTAAGAATGGGTACCTTAAAATATTAACATTTTACCTATTTCAACAGTAGGTTTCTTGGCAAACATGCTCTCTACCCAGTTACATTTTGGAACCATTGTTACGCATAAAAAGAGAGAAAACATTCAGATACAGAAGTAGTATCTTTTTTATAATAAACATTTTTACTTTCTTTTTCCAACGGGGTCTCCAATTTTGGTCTAGTTTGGTACCTTATTTATAAATAATTCGTATATGTTCGGTGGGACCCTTCATAGAGTAGGATATTTTTACCAGCTATGATCGGAAGGATGTTTTACAGGTGAATTCTATGGCCATTGCCTTCATATGTATAATATAACACAGAGAATTATCTACAGAATTAGGATTTGTGTAGTCATCCAGCTTCCAGTCTAAATTTCTAAGATTTTGAAAGTAAAACATTTAGGAACGAGAATCTTTAGCAAATTTTGTTTTCTGTGTTTCAATATAGCTTAAAGTCAGCTGATGAAATGATACTCCTGTGGAGACAGAAAATAAAATGATCAGTCTGAACTTAGGAGATAATTCTGCTGCTCTGAACTTGGTTTGCCTTGCAAAGAAATTGTTTTAAAGATTACCTTCCCTCAAAAAAAGGACTGATTAAAATGAAGTTTTGATAAATTTTTGCACTGTAGTACTTGGTACTAGTACTTACCTCTCGTTTTTTATGTTGTTTCAGACATCTCTGCCGTCCTTGCCATAACAGGGAAAAAGCCAGAGGCCTGGGAAAGTACATTTGCCAGAAGTGTCATGCCATAATTGATGAACAGCCTCTTATATTCAAAAATGATCCTTATCACCCTGATCATTTCAACTGTGCAAACTGCGGGTAACTTGAGTTCTGCAAAGGAAAATGGGAAATCGTTGGGCTTATTTGATTCATGGATTTACATCTTAAAGTGAAAACTTGTCCTGTACAGCTGGCAAGAGGGGGAAGGGTTTGGGTGTCTTGTGGCCAAATGTGTGTTACTGCTTTTGGCATAGTAGTGTTTGAACAACAGCTGAACTGTTGGGGAGTAAATAAAGATTGGACTCTGCAGGACAAGGTGGTACCTTACAAAATATGAAGTATGGACACAGATACAGTTTCTGTAGCAGTAAAATGATAGTTTGTTATTCTGCTAGGAGAAGAAGAAAAATGGTCCTCTTTTCCTGCTTGAATTACTATCTTGCCTATGTTATTTCTTCTGAGTTGAGTAGTATGCAAACTTTGTTCTCTCTTTTTAAAGTGTATCTTCTTTAGGAGCTTTCTCCCACCTCATTTCGTCAGCTTCTGCTTCTGCAGCATGTGAAACTGCACGTTTCTACATCCTGCACTGATGCATGGACCATGGGGCATTGTAGGACATAGCATGGATTCTTAGTTGTTTCTTTCTGGTGCAAAGGAAGCTACTATTTCAGTGCCATAGTAAAGGCTGATTTGAACAACAATATGTAGTGTTATGTCAGTGGCTACCAGTTGAGAGTATTAGCGATTATAGTCACTTTTAAGGTTTAGCTGTTCTGAGCATCTAACCATGCAATTTACCGAAAAGTAGAGTATGTGAGATTCTACAGCTGGAAATGAATAAACCTAGCTAATGTGGGTCTGTAGTTTTCTCTCAAGGAAAATGTACCTGAATATAGAGGACTACATTTTACTTTTAGTTACAGCTTTGCAAATCTGAAATAAACTGCTGATGAGTGCCAGTATATGAACCAAACGTCTGCAGCTTTCACACACAGATTTGTGCTGCATAAGCTGAATGGCAATAGCTGTTTCTAAGAGACTTAGAGCACCTTGCTTAGCAGCCTGTTCTCAATTCACTGTGATCAGTCTTGAACTCTCTTGAACTAGGTTATATTTGATGCTGCCACATTACTATAGTATAAATATAATTTCTAAACAAATGCTAAAATATTTTTTTTTTCATAAACTCTCAAGAGTTGACATTATTCAGTGCCTTTATTCATGCTCTCAATTCATTAATTTCTGAATAGGAAGGAGCTTACTGCTGATGCTCGTGAGCTGAAGGGAGAACTCTACTGCTTACCCTGCCATGACAAAATGGGTGTCCCCATCTGTGGTGCATGTAGAAGACCAATTGAAGGCCGTGTGGTGAATGCTATGGGAAAACAATGGCATGTGGAGGTAAACATCAGATGATATATAATGTCTTTTACAAATGTAAACATTAACATATTTACTGTTAAAAAACCTATGATTTTGCTGATCAATTTCAATGAAAGGATTATCAAAGTTTGCAACAAGGATTATAAAAACTTTCTCTGAATCCCTCTTCAACCTTATTGTGGCTAGTCTTCCACTGGAATAGGAGTACTTTCCTATCTTACAGAGAGCTTTGACTGTGAAACTAAAATAAGTAATCAAAGGAAGCACAATGAGGTCCTTAGAAAAGAAAATTTCAGGGTTCAAAACAGTGAATGCAAAATCTGTGACAATCGTAATGTTACGGAGCATCATAATACGCTTAGATCTTCCATAGTCACCTGCCATGTACATATCTCTTGTAACAGTTCATGTGAGAGTTCTTATTTCAAGGCCATGTACAAGATTGAGTTCCACATCTTCCATTTAGTTTAGAAATATAAACAGTTTGTTCCTTCTGTTGTTTTGAAAATCTCCTCCAGGAAATGCTTCCTTCACAAGAGTGTAATGATGGTGCAGATTATTTACTAACTCCTAATTCTGTTCATTGATAAAAAAATAAGAAGCCTTTGCTTGATTTTTTTTTTTTGGTAACTTCTGGATTGAAATTTTGAAGACATTAAAAGAAATACTATTTTAGTGGTCTAAATTTAGTTTAACTCTGCTTTTGAAGATGTCACAGCTAGCTCAGTAGACTTCAGTCATGTTCAGTAGTGGGCTTGGTTGGTTTGCTTTCCAGAAAAAATAACATTACTTCAAAAAAATTAAAAAAAAATTATGTGTCATTTTCTTGGTAGCATTTTGTTTGTGCAAAATGTGAAAAACCATTCCTGGGTCATCGTCATTATGAGAGAAAAGGCTTGGCCTATTGTGAAACCCACTACAATCAGGTAAGGTTGCATATTTTTAAAAATGGCATTAATTGGTCAACTCACAAATTGATTTTATTAGATAGAGATGTAAAACATGGACATTCTTCTGTTTTGTTGAAGGCACCTGTGGGTATAATGCAAATTAGCAGATGTTTTGTTGCAGTTAATTTATACAGATTTCTCTAATGATCATTCTTGCATTGAGGAAAAAAACTGCAGGTATTTCATAAGACAATCAGTATCAAGATGTTCTTCAAGCTTAGTCTCCTTAAGCAGAGCTGTTACAGGCTTTTAGATGTCTGTGAGATCAGAGCAGCTAATGACACCCAATCTTGACAGGAAGTTAAGATTTGCCACTCAGTAACTGCAGTTGAAGATGAGGCCCTAGTGAGTAGCCTGGGTTTCCCTACAGCTGTTAACTCTTAAGACGACTGTATGGTCACATAGCTGCATCACCCCCTCAGTCAAGGTTGATGAAGACTTTGAAGACTTAAATTTGTCTGAAGACACCACCTAGTGACCACTTGCATTTATACAGAAGTTATATATTGTGGTTCTCTCTCTCCAGACTCCCCTGGTTGAGGAGTCCATCCAGCACCATGATGTACAGACCTTTTTTATTTGGAAGCCATCTGCATTGTGTCATGTTCACCTCCTTGCTTACATAAACACAAGAGTAGGGGTTACATTTGGGAGTTGTAAGGTACCTCCTAATTAGTTTGTCGGTGGTGAAGGGCAGATGATTGTTGCTGGCTTACTTGTAGACTATAAATGCCATGATGTCAGTAGTAATAGTGATGGGGCAAGTACATATACCAGACAAGAGCTGTGAAAAACCATTCCTGGGTCGAGTGGATGTCTTTTACTAGGTTAACTACTGCAGTTAGAAAAAAAAATACATGAAGTTTTGGGCACTTCTTAATTGTTATATTATTGACAAATGTTAAGCCTGGAAAAAGAATGAATAATTTTTGTCCTAAAGTTTCCTTTTTTTTTTTTTTTAAACTAAAAATAACATTTCCTTTCCAAGTTTTTGCCAGAAACAGCAATATGTCATTCTAGTCATGCACGTAAGTCCAGATGTTCAATTATTTGGTTACTAACAGTGTGTGACACCAACTGCTGTATTTCAAATGTTCAGGATTAGAGAAATGTTAAAACAAAATGAAATCTGATTTAGAGAGGATCAAATAAAGGTAAGCAAATGTGTATCTTTAAGATTACCAAGACCTTTTATGATGAGATGATGCAAAATGTACTTGGAAAACCAAACCAGCATTCTCTTTATTTTACTGGAACAAATAGGAAAGCAGTTGTGCCCATCAGCTGAAATACAGCTATTTTGTTAGTTTGAGAAGTTACCCTTGATAAAGTCATTACATTAAAAATCCCTTACTTCTCTTTCGTCCTCAGCTATTTGGTGATGTTTGTTTCCATTGCAACCGTGTGATTGAAGGAGATGGTAAGCACTTTTCTAACTGTTTCCTTGATGTTCTTTTCTGATGGAAGTTCTCTTTAAAAGTGACAGTAAGGGGAAAACAGCCCTGTGTTGAGTCCTTGATTGTTCTCATTTAAAAAACCCAGCCATTCTCTTGATCAGTAATTAAATTAAAGCTAATTAGTCAGAGACCAAATGGTAAGAAAATCTTATAGCAAGCATTTCATGATGGTAGAAGACCACCCAGTGCTTAAGAGAACTGTGAAACCCCTTAATGACATGCAAAGGCCAGGAATGCTGGAAGAGGCTCCGGAGTGGCTTCCTGCCCCACCAGCTTCAAAAACAACACGAGCAAGGGTGAGAATGACCACACAGACGTCTCTTCAAAGGAGGATTATGAACCAAATTTGAAAAAATATTTAGATACCAAAATGCTTAGGTGGGCACTCCTAGGAATTTTTTAGAAGTGCCTTATTCCCATTATGCCAGCGGTTCCTGGAGATATTTACCTATCTATCACAGGCACCTGTCTTTTGAAAATCTAGGCTAATGATAATGTCACAAAACCAGGAATGATAATATTTGGAAATACGTGTCCTGTAAAGGCAGAACTGGTAGTGATTTGTTTATTACTGTTTGACTGAGGGGTTTTGGGGGTTTTTTTTTGGGGGGAGGTGGTTTTGAGAGGTTTTTTTGGATAACCAGCTGTGATAAAAAGCCAAAAGCAAATTATTCTACCTGAAACAGTGCAACATTACATGTCTATTTACCCCTGCCCAAAGTAAATACTATAATACCAATGCTAGCCTCACCTAAGCCAAAGCCATTAGCAAACTAGGAGGAAGCCTCTAATGTGCAAAACGAGACATATACTAGTTTATAGTCATGTAACTATAGGATAAGACATACATTCCAGAGATGTGCTTTCCCCACATTTATTGGACTAGACTATAACTACAGAATGACAAGCCAAAATGCTTTAAAGGAACCAGAGTCCTCCTTTTCATTAAAATTCTACTAGAATGAGCAGAACTGGAACTTGTCAGAGAACTACTTTTTTGTATGATTGCAAGCTTTCACCTTATAATCTGACAACCATATTGTATGTTTTGGTCTCTGAACTGAACAGAATATAGTACTGAACAGAATACAGTAATTTCTTTATTTTCAGTGTATGTCTTCAATTACACTTTATCTTTCATTTCTGTGCACAAATTTGACACTGTTTGTTGTTGTCACAAATTATAAGAATCCAATATTTTGCTGGATTTCTCTTCAGCTGGAAATGTTTCCTGATTAAATTGGAAACCCAGCCTCATAGAATAGTTGCCTGAGATCAGCATGGTGTGTGATGAGGTGGAAGCAAAAAAAAGGAGGCAAAAATAGGTTAAGCTGGTCTTGCCTCAGAGACAGCTTTGTCAATGCTTCACAGTTCTGCTACACTACACTCTACATCTGTCTCCCTAGTCCTGCCACGTTATTGTTAAGGTCCTTAATACTTGATACAAGGATCAGTGACTGTTCTTTACACCTCATGAATATCTGAGATCAAAATTTTTGTAATAACTTTTTTTTTCTTGGCAATCCTAATGAATTCTTGGTTTTCACATCTCCCTAGTTGTGTCGGCTCTGAATAAGGCATGGTGCGTGAACTGTTTCGCTTGTTCAACTTGCAACACTAAGTTAACACTCAAGTAAGTGTATCAATAAGTGTGATGCCTTCAAAACATGTCAGTGGTTCTCTTCAAAGTGTAAATGTTGCTACAGTGTAGATGTTACTGTATGAAGAGCATCTCAGCAGCATTGAGGAAATACTTGCATCTTTCTTCCTCTTGCTACACTTACTACTTTATGTCTCTGTCAGCTGTCTATTCAGATCTTCCTTCATTTAGTCTTCCTAACTCTTCTCCTTTTCTGTCCTTTATTTCTCTGTGTTTAACTCTAAAGGGATAAGTTTGTTGAAATTGACCTAAAACCTGTCTGCAAACACTGTTATGAGAAAATGCCAGATGAATTTAAGAGACGACTTGCGAAACGGGAACGTGAAGCAAAGGATAAAGAGAAGCAGAAAAAGAAAAAGCCAATCTGTTTGTAAACTTTTTTTCCTTCTTACCACCATCCCTGCTCCTTTCTTCTTTGGTTAGTGATAAGGATGGTTTTTTAAGCTTCTGCATGAATTTATGGCAATCAAAACCAAAATGTTTCTTATGCAACTGAAACTTGAAATAATAACTTATTATTCCATTACCTTATGTTTAGTCTGTTTATCTGTACAATTAGGTTTGAAAGGCTTTTTAAATTACATGGTTAATAAAGATGGACATCTGGGTGAAAACTGTGTAACTTAATCAACAGGGTACTGTAATCACTGTCTGCACTGTATATAACCTTGTAAAAGTAACATATATGTATAAATTGGAGGTTTAATTTTTTGCTTGTGCACATTTAATAGATTTTTTTTTAATTCTTTTTTTCATGATCTCTTCTACTAAAGATTTGCGTTTTGGTTTGTTGTTTTAGGAATAAATTTGTTGAGTTTGATATGAAGCCTGTCTGCAAAAAGTGTTATGAGAAGTTTCCTCTAGAGCTGAAGAAAAGACTGAAGAAACTAGCTGAAACTTTAGGAAGGAAATAAAGACTTCATCTGCTCTCCCTTTGTGAAAACCTTAGAGATATTACTTTTTGGGGGGAGCTGGGGGACAGGCTGTGGGCTGCTTCGAGTCTGCAGTCAGACAACAAATGATGATGTATGCCTTGTGTCAAACCAAAATACCCTAAGGTTCTCTGTTCTCTTTACATGTATGCTTATTTGTTGATAAGCAGACAATACTTCCAGACTAAATTAAATACCAGCTCACCTGAAAGGTTTCTGACCAATAATGCAGTTGTACTGATGCAGGAGGCCCATTCTGTACACTAATCTCTGTGGAATTTTAGAGAGTAAATTTGCTTGTGAGCACCTGTGAAAACAAACTGTGCAAACATGCCCAACTTGAGGGGCATGGATTGTCATTTATGTTAATGAAAGTATTAACCTTCATATTAAGCATGCAGACAAAACTTGTTCAACTCATGTTGTGATTTGGGCAAGAAACCAATGTACTTTGCCTCATGGAAAAATTCGTGCTTGGATTTCAGGCTAGGTAGTTTCATTAAGGAGCCTTGTTTCGGATATTTCAAAAACTATCAGATTTCTAAATACAGTCACTGTACAAAAGACCTACTTCCAATAGATTATGCTTCCATGATGAATGTTTGTACATCAGGCTTAGCGTGAGATAGCTATATAAAAATGTATTCCTATTGCAAGAAATGAGCGTACTCAGAACTACTTGAATTTTGCTATATTCCACTTAAAATAACTCATTAACTTTTATATATGCTTTAGCATTCTATTTACTTTTTGTGCCTTATTCTGCTGGACCATACATAACGGTGTTCCATTAAACATATATAGTTTTATTTTTTATTTCATATTTTTATGCAGAAACTATATAGAAGGTATTTTCAAAAGATAACATACTTTGCCTTAATTATAAAGGATGTGAGAAGCATTTTATTTCAAATGTGAACATCTGCGCTTAAAATGTAGGTTCTAGACTTCATTTTCAGAAAAATACTGAAAATGCATATTTCAATTAACTGGCAATATTATTTTTACACCTGTGAGTGTAAATCTGCAAAGTTCGATCCTGCTAGGATCTACTTCTTTAGGCATCCTCATGTAACTGAGCTTACAAATAATCAAAATTCTGTATAACATACATTTAATTGATTTATACTATTGACTTCTGTCCATGCAAATTTGTTTTATTTTTCCCTTTCTCATAGAAAATACTGTTACTTAGGACTTCCTGATGGTACTACATTACGAAGGACGCCAACTTTTTTTTAACATTTTTTTTATATTAGTGATTTAAACACATTTTATGTAATTACATAATAGGAAGTAAAATTTTCTTTCCTGTTTATGAAAAATAAGTTACTTTAAAACATCTGCTTTCCAATGTCATCAATAAAGGCCATGTTATTAAACCTTGTATCACCTCTCTGAAATGACTGCTTGAGAACGTGGGAAAGAAGTAAGGCTCTCTTGGTTCCATGTGCTTTTACCTGTGACTAAGTAAATACTTCCTTATTATCCTATTTTAAAGGAGACATATGCCTCTCTAGTTAGTTCTAAGGTTCATAGAAGAAACCAGAGTTTCTTTCATAAAGAACAACTTGATTCTTCGACATATTTTCTGAATAGGCACAGTCACTTGGTTTTCCTAAAGAAGGTACCTTGTCTGAATTTAAAATATACACCTTCCTATTAACGTTTTCTCTCCTTTCCCTGTAATGAAACTGTCACCCCAAACTTCCAGTTTAGTGCTAGGTAGGGTATTTTTTTTACTATTTTATCCTAAATAATTATTGAATGCCATAACATTTATAAATGCAGTCCTGATTGTGCTGAAGACTACAAAAGCTTAAAATGTCCCCAGAAAGCATTTACATAACTAGCATGGTAGCCCTGTTGGACTGTGCCATGGATTTGGCAGACCATACTCAGCTGTGCTTTCCCTTGAAGTTGTAACAGACTTACTGGTTTTTCACATTACACTGGCCGCACATCTTTTCCTTCAGCCCACGTGTGTCCAGCCTTACTGCTCAAAGAGTCGGGAAGGGTCCCTAACCATGAGGCTAAACAGCAAGACCTGAATCACATCCCCATTGCTTGGGGTTACATCCAGCTACAGCACAGTGGCCTTGGGTCTGCTCTTCACTCTGGCAGCCCTGGGCCCTGACACAGGGTGGGTTTTCCATTTCCAAGTTCCTGATGGTGAACACTGCTACAGTTTGCCCAGGCAGTGGTTTCTGTTTCATGAACAGGAGCAGATGTATCTCAGATCCCATGATGTAGCAGTGAGAGCATCTGGGGTACTCAGAGATTGAAAGCCTGATGAGGCATGGAAAAATATTGGTTGGAAGGGACCGCTAGAGATCGACTAGTCCAGCCATCTGCTCAGAGTTGGATCAGTACAGAAGCCAAGCCTGTGAGTGTTGCCACGGAAGGAGATTTCTCAGGCCTTTGTGGATAGTACGTTTCAGTGCTTTATCACCCTCATAGTGAAAATGATTTTGTTATTATAGGGGTCCTATCTTGAGTGGAGAATTCCCCAAATCCATGCAGCTCTCCTGGGAGCTGTCTGTGGTATGAAGTGTCATTAGAATAATACCCCTGGAGATTGTCATGAAGAGGATTAATTAAAAGAAATTGTAAAGCAGAGCCAGGGAGCAAGGTAGCAATTAGACAGCCTGAACAATTACACGTCTGGTGTTGAAGCTCACTTCCTGTCCTGGCTCATCAGTATTATAAATATTTGGCATAGCTTCACATAATTTCCTGGAAGAGGCAAAGTCTATTCTTGTTTTTTTGCCCATGCACCTCCAAAGTCTCTCAAAGAGGCTGTGAGCCTGGGATTTGGGAATGGTCGCCTCAGCAGCTTTGCCCCTTTCTGCTGCATCAATCAATTGTGAGGGCAAGAGAGATTCCTTTAGAATCCCCTGCTTAGGCTGACAGTAGGGAGCACTCCAGAAAGCCCAATGGATGTTGCTGTAAGGTGAAGAAGCTGAGCCTAAAGCAGTGAGCCACTGCTGCTTGCAGTGGCAAGCCTTGTGCTCTGTTCCCATGGATAAGTAGTAAGCTGAGCTGAGCACAGTCCCGTTGCAAGGACATCACTGGAATCAATGCTGTCCTGCCCGATATTGTGACCACCAGGGACAACACGGGGGTTGCCACTTCCACAGGGATGGGCAATGCAGTGACCAGTGTCAAAGTGCTGGACCTGGTCCGTATGAAGGCAGTTTTCCATGCCTCGCCATCAGGTGAAGAGCAGTAACGTTCTTCAGTGAGAACTGGAGTGAACTCCAGTGTAGACTCCTGCATCAGCATAGTTAAATAGTTTTAGGTAAGAGTTTTATATATATATAGTATATTATTTAGCTGATAAATATATTATCACCTAATACCTTACTATGTATTATTTGGGTGAGAGTTACGTAGTGTTGGGTGAGAGTTTATTACAGCTGTGGGTGAGAAAACGCTAAAACCCAGTACTAAAAAATGGCCAGTCTCTTCGCGAACGAAGAACCGGGGAAGGTCTTTCCACCTTCCAGCCTGCGCATTGGATTTTTTAGGTGAGACACAGTGTGCGCGGAACTGAGCCCACCCTTTAATCCTGAGGTTCGTCTGCCGGGGCCAAGCACGCTTGGACAGTGGCAGCGAGGTCCTCAGGACGTAGATGGATTGCCTTACGGGCTAACGAGCTCCATCTGCCCGGGGAGGGGCCCCGACCGGGAATCGAACCCGGGTCTCTGCAGTGACAGTGCAGTGAATTTTCCCCTGGACCACCGGGGGCTCCCGAAACCCAGTACTACGCAGACGACGAATTTCTGTGGCAATCGCCCCGCCCCGCCCCGCCCCTCAGCAGCCGCGCGCTCCTGCCCCGCCCCCTGGTGCGCATGCGCGGCCGTTGATACGGGTGGGGGCGGTGCCTGCCCACCCGCCGGGGCTGCGCGCGCCGCACGGTGCGCGGGAACTTGCGTAACGAGCGGCGGCCGCGGCGCTTCCTACGGCGCTTCCTGCCCGCCCGCCTTCCCTTCCCTTCCTTCCTCCCTTCCTCCCCGGCGCTCCGGCCCCTCCGCCGCCGCCCGCCCGGGAACCGCGCTCCGCCGGCAGGCAGCCCGGGCGCGGCGCCCGCCGCGGCGGCGGCGCCATGATGAGGCGCACGAAGCCCGAGGTGGAGCGCTACGTCGCCTCCGTGCAGGCCGCGACTTCGTCCCCCAGAGAGGTGAGCGCGGCCTCGCCCTGCCGGGCCCGGGGGCCGCTGCGGCCGCTCCACCGGGCCCATCTGGAGCCTTTCCCACTCTCGCCTCGCGTGGGGCGGTGTCGGCTGCCCTGCCTCGCGTCCTGACGGGCGGCCCCCTCTCCCTGCGCCGCCGGGAGGCCTCGCTGCCCGGCCGGGCCGGGGGGCGGCTGCTCTCGCTGCCTCTGCCCGGCCTGCGTGCGGGGAGGCCGCGCTCTGGCGGGTCCCGCGCCGGACCCGGAGCCTCGGTGCTGTGGGTCGGTTTGCTCGGCCAGTCCTCATCCGTGGCGGTAAGAGGAAAAAGGATCTCTCTTTAGAGGGATGTTTCTCTGGAGACACTCAGACCCCACCTGGACGCGTTCCCGTGTCACCTGCTCTAGCTGACCTTGCTTTGGCAGCGGGGTTGGACGAGGTCGTCTTCAGAGGTCCCTTCCAACCCTAAGTATTCTGAGATTCTGCGAGTTACGGTGTCTCTGGAAGTATTTGTGAGTCCGTATTTGCTCAGGGTCTCTGTAAGTCGAGAGAGCTAGGGGAAGCTGCTGAGGGGAAGGGCCGTGGGGTTGCGCTTACTGGAGGTGCTTTCCCTAACTGGGAGCAGGGGTTTACCAGAGCTGTGCACCTGGTTTTTACACCTGGTAAGTTTTAAAGAGTCTACCAGTTCTCTGAGTACTGAGTTCTTCAGTTTTGTGACTTTAGTTCCTGTGTTTCCCGAGTTTCTCTTTCTTGGGAAAAGAACTGAAACAAGGAACATGTGAGACGCTTTCAGTTTCTTTTCATGTGCAGCGTGATTAATATTCTTGTTTGTATAGCACTATTAAAAGGGGGAGAACTGGGAAAAAGTAATCTTCCTATTGTGTTTTAGTAACTACACAGAAGGATGAGGAATTCTGCATGACTTTTTACCATTTTTCGTTATATCTGAAAAACGGTATACAGGTCTGATGCAATTCATGGTAGTTATTTAATCCTGAAAGATCCTGTTCTGCTGCTCTGAATTGATTTATTGTGGAGTTAGAAAGTTCAGCACTGTTGCATGATGTGAATGCATCCATGTTCACCACTATGCAGAGGGGCCTTTAGCAGGGCCAGTGTACATCCTCATAATTTGTGCCTCTTTTTCAGCAGTAACAAAGTTGTTCTGTTAATCTTGTAATTGACTTAAGAGGTGTTTAGACCAGGCCATGTCAAGGACATCACTGTCAGAATCATGGGTGCTCGTTAATTTTTTTGATATTCCTAATCAACTCTAAGACAAAATAAATCCTCTCGTCCTCTTGTGCTTAAGACCTACTGGTGCATATTTACTTTGTTGTCTTTTTTTTTTTAAATAAGTAATGCTTACAGCAAATTGTAGAAGCACAGTCAGTGGTGGAAAATGTTACTGGTGTTCCTGTTGTGTTGATTTTAGGAGGGGGGTGCTTATAAGACTGCAGAGCATTTATTTTGAGGTTTCTTTTCATCCATGTTTAAAAGGAGATGCCAAATGTGACTCCACTCTGACAAATTTCAATGTTGTCTTTTTATAACAGACTTCAAAAATACAGGCTGAAAACTTGAAGTATCCTAGGAGGCCTGCTTTTATTTTTAACCACTTTTTAAAATTTTGCATGTATAGTACTGGTGAGAGAGGGAGGGAGACTAGTAATTCAAATGTGTTCAAAATGTACACACTTGTTTGGAATCATAGATGTAACTAGTTCCAGTATTTTTTGGGTTAAAAGCAAAATCTGCTTTTGAACTGATCTTTGGACTTGAAACTTGACATTTGTCTGGTTTACTTCTACCTTGAAGTTTTTGCTTGTAACTTTATCAATTCTTTAGCCTATTCCTTTCATTCCTTTCCTCCTATTTGTGCTTCTGACATCTTGCCCTGTGCCAACTCTCTGTGTTTCTTTTCCTTTTGCCCTTATTATTTCCTTGTTCTGCCTCCCATATAATACCTTTGGAGGTGTTTCACCTTTTGCTTGTAGAATGTATTCGTTCAAATTATTTTAGTCAGAAATAAACTACTGCATAAATACATTTCTTGCCCAAACTGAGCATGACTTAAAAACTGCTCTTTCCTTAAGTATATTTAAACAGCAGTGTCTGACAACAGTATACTACAGCAGAGCTAAAGACATGTCCCTTGGTTGGTAGGATACTTTTTTTTCCTTGCTACGTTGCAATGAAATAAATAAAATGTAGCTGACCCTATTCTTCCACTCTCTTTAGTGGGTAGTGTATGAAATACCACATGTATAAAGACTTGTTGCTTTCCTGAGTTGTAATCTCTATTTTGCCTAGTAGCCTTTGCCAATTATAGCAAAACCTTTTACTCTTTTCATTCTTAAACCTATATCTTTCAAAAACACACCCTTAAATATGACAAGTGGATTTGAGCTGATAACTAACTAGCTGTCAAATTCAGTCATCTGAGTATTAGGCATTACTGAAAAGAAAGGTCACGCTATGGAATTATTTTTGAAGTACTGTATGTCTAAAGTATGTTTGTCATGGTTTTTCTCCTTCAGAAATCGATGAAAGGATTCCTCTTTGCTAAGCTGTATTTTGAAATAAAAGAATATGAACTTGCTAAAAGGTAACATGTGTTGATGTAAGTTTGGTTTTTTGTTTTTTAAAATGTAAAAGAAAAGCTACATTAATATGAAGTAGACCAGAGAAACCAAGATCAGTGTCATACTGCTTTAAGGTAGCAGTGAATGTGGATATTGAGTGCTAATTAAATATTTGTAAAACAATAATTTAAAAAAAGGTTAGTTTTGTGGTACTGAAAAACCAGGATGAAGTGGATTTTTCCCCCCCTTCCTTGTATTGAGTAGTTCTTACCATTTCTGCAAACTCCTATTTTTGTTGTTTTGGGTTTTTTTTTAGTAAACAGAAATGCTGACGAGTAGCATCAGTACATTTATAAGCCGTGTTGCTGCTAACTTTTTAAAGGTCTGGTTAAAGTATCTAGAACAAAACATGTTTATACTTCCTGTATGGTCTGGCCAAAGTACCTAGAACAAAATACATCTGTACTTCCTGTATGGCAGTTAAAGTTGCCATTATAGCTCAAGGTGGGAGGGGGAGTGTTATTGAAAAATACTAGTTAAGCAACTGACTTTTTTTTCCCCTTCATAGATACATATCTACATACCTCAATGTGCAAGAAAGAGATCCCAAAGCACACAGATTTCTTGGACAAATATATGAAGCTGAGGATAACATAGAAAAAGCTTTTGGGTGTTACAAGGTAAGTATTACATTGACTGCTTTATTTCCTTATAAATGGACTTCTAAAATCCTTCTGTGCTGAACATTCTGAAACTTATAGAAGAAAGCATACTCCTGGGAAAACTATTACATATGACAATGGAAGCACATGAAACATTGCAGAGAAGATTCTTGACTTGATATCACTTGCTTCAGTAGTATATTTTTAAGTTGCTTCTTTGTTTTTTGTTCTGGTCTTGGTCTCTGTGCTGCTTGCTGTTAAATTCTCCCCTTGTTATACACTGCAAACTGTGACAACACCTGGAGTCTAGTTACTGCTATAAGGCTGTAAACTTAGTGTGTTTTTTGATTGGTTGGTTTTGGAGGGGCAGAAGAGAAGGGCAGATCTGATTTTGATTAGGCAAGCATATAAATGTCAAATTCACAGTCAAAATGCCTTTGTTCTTGTTTTGAGGAGAGAGATGATGTGCTCAGAAGTCTGGCCTATACAGCTCTATGAAGTGCTATCACATTTCTTAAACTCTGTCTTTATTTTTTCTTGTTGAAGTTTCTGCATCTGGCTAGACTAGAGGTCCTTATATTCCTGCTGCCCGTAGATAGCAGTAGCTAGTGGTCGATGCAGTGGAGATAGCTTTTGCATTATTTCTCTTAATGCTCTTCTGTCTTCCAGCAGTTGTGCCTGGGTGCTGTAAACTAGTGGTGGCATTTGGAAAGGCTTTTCTTATGTATTCTGTATTTAGGTCTAATTCATTAGAATATAATATTTTTGGAGGTATAACTCTTACCTGTTCTGTATGGATCGTAAGATCAAGTTGCCTTTTTTTTTTTTCTCCTCCTGTATGTGTATGGGGAAAACCAGCGATCCGTGGAGTTGAACCCAACACAGAAAGATCTTGTACTGAAGATTGCAGAGTTACTATGCAATAATGACATTACTGATGGAAGAGCAAAATACTGGGTTGATAGAGCTGCTAAGCTCTTCCCTGGGAGTCCTGCTATTTACAGGCTGAAGGTAAGTTCAAAATTACTTCGGGCTTGAAGAAATTTTCTGCATCTGGCTAGAGTGCTTTTTGCACGTCACCTCAAGCAAAACTCTTCCTGGCTGAATTGTTTTAGAATCTTTAATATTAAATCTATTATATGTTACATTCTGTGTAATCTGACATTTTTGTCTAGCTTTCAAGAAAGCTACAAGGACAGGCTTTCATACCCTATTTAATTAAGCCTACTCAGGGTTAATCCTCTTCAAAAACGCTGAGAAATTTTGTTAGTTATCACAGTCAAGAAGTTAAGACTAGATAGGCACTACTTGTTCTTTCTGTTGTGTCACTTGCAGAGAGGTGCCAGGCCTGTGAACTTTCTTGATTTACACTGCTTTTATGTTTTTAAATAAGTATTACGATAAGCTTTGCAGAATGTGAAAAATTCTGTAATTTGCAAATACTGTGTAAATGCTTTCAGCCATGCAATGTCCCTTTTGCACAAGTATATTAATTTTGTATAGCTAGTCAGCAGCCACACTGAAGTCTCAGATATTTTTTTTTAAAGTGAGGTTAGTCTGTGGCAAGGTATGCTGTCATTGAACCAAGTGGTTTGAGAAGCATTTCTTACCCTATAAATCAAAACTTTTGAGGATTTTCTTCTGTGATAGTTATCTACATTTTTTAATATATGAGTATTTCATCAAATTTTATGTAAAAGCTGAAAACTATTAAGAGTAGTGTAGTTTAAGTAAGGTGGTCCCTGCAGTGAAGAAAACTGTTACTGTAGTTGCTCAAGAGACTCACATGATAAATTAAATATTAACATGTTGCCTTGTTTTAACAGGAGCAGTTACTGGATTGTAAAGGTGAAGATGGGTGGAATCAGCTTTTTGACTTGATTCAAGCAGAACTGTATGCAAGACCAGACGACGTCTACATAAACATCCGACTAGTTGCACTCTACCGTTCAAATAATAGATTAAAAGATGCTGTGCTCCATTGTCAGGAGGCAGAGAAGAAAATACCTTTGCAGTCAAGCTTGGAATGGTGTTCCTGTGTTGTAGAGACATTTGAGGTGTTTAATCATATTTTGATCCTGTGATAGTCTTCCATATCTTTTTATCTGGTCTGTTTCTCTTAGTGTCGTTACTCTGACAGCTATTTCTCAAGGGATTTAACTCCTTCAAATGCAAGTCTACTGAAACCAGTGGAATTACAAAATACTTCCTGTGGTGTTTTTTTTTAATTGGAATTTCCTCCCTAAAATTAAGCTTTATAGAGCTGTTGAGTTTCTAACTACAAAAGCCGAGTTAGATACAGCAGTTCCATTAGGGATAAAATTGCTCAAGCAAATAGTTCCCTGGAACTTTGCTGCTGAAGAATATGTTAAGATCTCACCTGTGAAACTGGATTATGCAGTAAATGCTACTAGTGTGTTTTGGAGAAGTACTGCCCTTGCCTTCATGGAAGGATGACTGTTCCTTATCCTGTGATGAACTTTCTTCTTTAGGAATATCTGGAATCTTTACAAGACTTGGAGTCTGATAAAAATAACTGGAGAACTATCAAGAAAGATCATCTGCTGGCCTTTTCCAGCTTTGTCAAACTGACACTTTCTTCTAGAGATGTTCAGGAATGCAGAGAGGCACTTGAAAGGTACTGCTTAAACTTTCCTGTAATTAAAAAAAAAAACAAAACAAAAAACCAACAAAAACAAAACTCTTGGAATTGTTTGGGGTTTTTTTGTTTCTGGGTCACAGAACATCTGCCAAGCTTCTATTTCACAGCTTAACTTGTTAGTGGATGGGAGAGGGGATTCTCTGTACTGGCCACTAAGAATGGTTCTTATATGGGGTGTGAACCCTCAAACTGTCTTTTGACTGAGATGCAAGCCTTGTTTCAGTGATCAGCTTACAACCATGGAGAAGACTCATTGATATCCTGGGTCAATTAACTTTATACCTTCTTTCCCTTCAATAAGAAAATATTGTTCTATGCTTTAGCAATTGACTAATCCAGATTTTCTAGACAATTGGGAAAAACCCCACCCACCTAAAAAACTCACAACAATCCAAACAAATCCGCACTATAAACTTCAAACTGGAAAACTGAAACCACCTCTTGTGTATCAGCTTTGTTCTGGTTATTTTATTCTAAATTAACACAACACACTGGAATAATTAGGAACTTTGTGAAGGGAGGAAACCACCTGCAGTAAGAACAACCTCCTTCAGATAAAACTGGTGGTGTTACATCTGACTTCAAGGTTTACTATCTGTGATGCATCTGGAATAGTACAAAACAGTGTAGTCAATATATTAAGGTCTGTGTTTTTTCTTGCCATTATCTTCCCTTTCTTACTGGATTTTACTGATTTATGTTTGTTCCTCAGTTGTGTAATGGCTGTTTATACTGCCTTTTGTAAAAATGTTCTTCGGTCTGTAAATCTTGCATGAGTATTCAATGCAATACAGACAACGGATGAGAAATATTTAATACCATAGTATGTTTCATTTAATTTTTTGCCTTTAACATTGACCTTCTTGGGTCTTCTGGTGATGATTTATTGGAGCCTTTCAAAGTGTTTACATGTGAAGCACTTCCAGGTCATGGCAATGTTAACAGCCAATATAGTTTTGTCCAGTAATTGAAAGGGTTTATAATTGTTTTCTGGAAAGCGTCTTCTGAGTGGGGTTGTACACTTGTCTGCGACTATTAGAATTTCTTCAGTCCCTTATGTTTTTAAAGAGCCCGTCCAGAGTATTTTGGACTTTTTTTATAAATTAAGGAAGACAAAGAGCAGAGTGAATAGTGCCTCCTGCAAGTCTCTACATCTGCCTTATTGAACAAGTGTATCTACATGGTTTAGGAGAATAGTATTGAAAGTAAGCTGTGCAAAAATGTGCTGAAAAAGATGATAAATATCTAGATAATGTTTACTGTGTTCACTTGCTAGTGACTTGGGTTTAACCAATAGAAACATTACTGACCATTGACTCACAAAATTACTCAATTCACAGTTAAATAGCATGAACCAAAATCACCTTCTATAGCTTTTACTAGGATTCTGTTTTGATTGAGTCTTCTCTACATTTTAGTTTTGACCGAGCGCTTCAGTCAGTGAAACCATATGTGAATGGGGCTGATGAGTTGTCTCGCACCTATGGGGAAATGAAAGGACAGCTGTACATGCATGCTGGAACTTTGCTGCTGAAAATGGCCCAACACAATGAGGCACAGTGGAGAGCTGTGTGTGAACTAGCAGCATTGTGTTATCTCATAAGTTTCCAGGTAAGTGATTTTTCAGTTTATGCCTTTGTGTACATGTTGAAACTCCTGTATTCCCGAGATTAACTAGTGCTTGTCTACCTAAAGGAGGACTCCGTCCTCACTCTATCACATTTGTTTAAAAGGTTTCAAATGACACGAATAGGGTAAAAGAATACTTTCAGCTGTTTCCCTTGTCAGAGTAACCTGATTCTTAAAGGTTAGTACATTTATTTCCTGTAGTATGTTCCCTTTTCCATAGTACAGATGAATACACATGTTGAGTGTAACTGCTATAGGGAAGCAAGGAGAGGAATTCAGTAATTCCCATATACCTGTTGTGTAGGCAGCAGAAATAAAAATATCAAACTCCTTTGCCTTATGAATTCTTTACCTCGATCATCCTTTTTATGCCATTGCTTGCATCCCAGATATTACATGCTCTTGTGTACACTTAATATTACTTTTAATAGCTGTAATTGCACACTTATGGGCTTTAGGTGGATTCTCTGGTCTCTTCACCCACCCCACCCCACACAAACCCCATCCCTGGACAGATGATGCAGTACCTTCAGAATGAATGATGTCTGTTTTTCCTGTAGTTTCCAAATGCTAAAAAGACACTAGTTTCCTAATTTCTAAGATTTATTTAAATGTTCTGCTCCTGTTGTGAAAAAGCGTTAACAATTTTCTCGTTACTTTACCAGGTTCCTAAACCAAAGTCAAAAGTAATAAAGGGGGATCAAACTGGACAAGATGTGCTGGAAATGTTGGCCTGTGATCGAAAAAGCCAGTCTGGTAATAAAAATAGCTTCATAGTTCCATTTTAGAGTTACTGTAAAGGCTAAGCCATTTGTTAAAGAATGCATTTGTAATCTTGTAACGTTACCAGTAAAACTTTCTAGATTCCGACTACATATGTAAAACAAAATACTAGTTTGGTCCTGACACCAAAAGTGGGTTTTTTTTCTCCTCTTAAGCATGCTGGTAGAGTGTGGTGTTCTTTTTTTTTTTTTTTTTTTCCCAAAGGTGGTGGGGGTTTTTTTCCACCTTCTTGACTCTTCAGCACACTACAGTAGAATTTAACTTTTATGGTCTCTTAATCTACTTGAAATTGCTTTTGCCTACTGATACTATTTTACAAGTATTTTTAGCCCCAAGAGGAAAAGAAAATATTACTGTTTGTATCCCTGATCTTTTCATTCTCTCACTTGTTCTTCAGCTTTGTTTTTTTTTTTGCTGCTAAGTACAGACAGTTTTTCAGTCTACAAAATTCTTACAGGACCTAAGTGAAAACAAATGAATGCAGTAGACATCAGGTTCAGTTATTTCAGAATGGATTTCATTAATGCAGGCTTCTGCTTCTATTATAGATACTTATTTTAAGGTCAGTTGCAATGCCCCTAGAATAGTAATGGTAAGATGGCTTTGTTTTCTCAAAGAGCTGGATTTGCAAATGCCTTGGCATTGTTGTCACTAAAAGCTTGGAAAGCTTATGTGCTGAAACACTGACCTAATTACAGGGAGAACGTATCTTAGCAGTCTGTAGGTTTCATAAGGGGAAATCCTGATTCCTACCGAGGCTTCAGTAGCAAAAAACAGTCCAGCATAGCAAATGCTACTTTCCTCGTGTTCACTGCTGTGTTAATGTGAAGTGTATTTCCATTTTCTAGGTCATATGCTGCTGAACTTAAGCCATGGCAAGCAAGACTTCTTTAAAGAGATTGTGGAATCATTTGCAAACAAGAGTGGTTCATTTACATTGTTTGATAGCCTGTTTGAGAGTGGAGCTTCAAGGGAGAGATCTTTTATCGGCACAGATGATATTGGAAATGTCAGTACACAAGCACCAGTGCAAATGGAACTCAATAAATATGATATTGGTAAGAGGTGTTACTTTCTGAAACTCAGCACAACTTTGTGTACTGGAAGTTCTTCTACAAATACTTCATATTGCAACAAAAGACAAATACCTGGAATAGCTGTCCAAAGTTGCCCTAATGTCCTAGGAAAAACTTGTACCTTATTGCAAAGTAGAGAAGTGCTTCTTGAATAATTCCTTTAAGATTTGTGGAGAAGGAAACAGGCTGGCTAAAATTAGTTGCCTGTTGGACTGAATAAGGTGAGGATGGATATGGAGGAAATCTGAGAGTCACCCCCTCAGAAGGTTAGGGGGTTGATGTCTTTGAGCACTTAGATGAACGTGATATGTTTGGCTACTCTGAAGTTTGTAATCCTTCATAAGTGAAAACTGGAATCTTGCTGTGCATTGATCTTTGGCTGCTCTGACAGAGGGAAATGTGAAACCCAGCTTTGATCTTGATGACTTGTAGGAAGCTGACATCTGCGTCCAACCTTGTTTTTGCACAGGTGCTGTTCGAATGCACAATGGCAGTCTTCAGCACCTTGTGTGGCTTGGCTTGCAGTGGAACTCAATGTCAGTCTTACCCCCGATGCGTAAGTGGTTGAAACAACTTTTCCACTTGCCCCAGGAAACATCAAGACTTGAGACAGATGCTCCTGAATCCATTTGCTTGTTAGACCTTGAAGTAAGTAAACTTTCCAAGTTTTTTAATGTACCGTACAAATTAAGCTCTGTTTGGTTTTTTAATACTTTATATTTATAAAAACAGGTATTCCTACTTGGGGTGGTATTCACTAGCAACCTGCAATTGCAAGAGAAGTTTAATTCTCACTACAGTGCACATCAGCCTCAATTCTTACCATTGCCAGTGTGCAAACAACTCTATACCGAAGACCAAAGATCCTGGTGGGATGCTGTTCGTACCCTTCTTCAGAGAAAATCAGTGTAAGGCTTTTTGAGTTTTGGGATGTTTGATCAAGATCCCTAAAGGGAGTTAGAGCAGCTTTAATTGGTCCCAATAGCTTCTTGAAACATTAGGGTTTTTGGACATATTTTGGACGTTGAAGCTTTGTTCTGGTAGGAACTTGATATGTTTGAAAGACTTGTAAAAGTGAAATTTTTAATTTCTAACAATGCATTTCTAAACAGGGCAGGTTAGAACTAAAACCGTGGGCTGTATTCATCAAGTAAATGCTATGTGAACAGGTGAGAAACATAAAATCCTAATGAAGAAATGTTTCTTCTCATATTCAGACCAGGAACAGCAGCAAAACTGAGACTTACTGTACAGCATGGCTTAAGTACTCTGCGAACACTGGAGAAGCATGGCCTGCAACCTGCCTTAATCATACACTGGGCAAAAAGCTTGCAAAACACAGTAAGCTGAGATTGTTTTTAAATATGTAGAAGTGTTTTTCTCTGTTTTTCAAACTATGAACAGACTTGGGGGGCAAGGGATCGGATCAGTATGTATTACTGAGAACAGCTGGTTTTTTTATTAGGCAAATCTGTTGCTCTAGTCACTCTATAAAGTACTGGTCCTGAACTGTAATGTTATTTTCTACATGTGTATTACTTTACATAACTACTTTGTTTAGTGTGAAAGAAGGACTCTTGAAACTTTTAAAGAAAATAGAAGGATTTGTATGAATAGCATTTTGACTTGAACTTGTTGAAATAACATGTGCTTTTGTTCCATTTTCTTCACCAGGGAATTAACCTCAACTCTTTCTATGACCAGAAGGAATACATTGGACGAAGTGTCTATTACTGGAAGAAAGTTTTGCCTATGCTGGAAATTATCAAAAAAAAGAGAAGTATTTCTGAACCTACTGATCCTCTCTTCAAACACTTCCATAGTGTAGACATTCAGGTACAGATTGATTAAGCCAAGGCTGAAGTAAGAGAGGGTCTGTGTCAGAAACTTACATAGTTAAGGGGTTTTTGTCTACATTGTGCAACTCACGTTATTACTAGGAAACTATTAATTATGAGATTTGGTAATATCAGCATTTGACAAAAGGGGAAAATTCCTTACAAATTTAGTCTTACCTTTAAAATCGTGTTTATGATTGGAAGGCACTGAACACCTCTTAGGACAAACTTCCTTGAAAAAGAATTCTCCCTGTATTATAGGAAAAAACGTCATTCCATTGTTAGGTATGAGTTGTCCTTCACTTTATTTGTAGGTCTCTCAGGTTGCAGCATATGAAGAAGAGGCACATATAGCATTTGCTATGTTGGATGCAGTTGATGGCAAAACTGATGATGCTTTGTTAGCATTTGAAGCTATTGAGAATGTGGTTTCGTACTGGAATCTTGCCATGGTAAGTTTGTAAGTTACATTACCCTGAAATGCTTTCCTTTATTCAGTTGCCTTCTGACTGATACTAATTAATCTGCATCCTGTTCTTTAGATTTTCCAAAGAAAGGCAGAAGAGATTGAAAATGATGCCATGCTGCCAGAAGAACACGAGGAGCACAAAACCTGTCTTCTTAAAGCCAGGTATTATCTAATGAAGATCATTGCGGAAAGCTCCTCAGATGTGTCAGTAACTGAGAAAGTAAGTAATTCTTGCTTTAGGAACTTGTTTCAAGACATGCAGTGGCTTAGATTACTGTTTCAAAATGAAGCTGTTTTCATTGAGGTTAGATTTTTGGACCAGTCCTTGCATTAAAGCAGGTTAAACTCTGGGTAACTTCTGTAACCTATCAGATTATCTATTATCCTGGTTACTCTGTGGATGAAAGCTTTAATGTAAACAAGTAGTTTTGCCACTGCCTCTTTATAGAAGTTGATAGTTTGAAAAAATATAATTACTCGTGGGAATTGTTTTCTTATGTGAATCTTAACAGATTTAGAGCTTTTTTGAAAAAGAAAGCAGTACTTTTATAATGAAAGCCTTGTGAGTTGTTCAACCAGAATTCTGTATGTAATCTGTATTGCTGTGAGGGAGAATTGCAGTCATGACTCATATTGCAAATAACTTTCTAGTTGCCAGTGTCTATTGAAACTGTGAGGGAAGTGCTAGATACAGTGATCCAGGAACTTGGTGAGAATGGTGAAGAGGGAAGTCTTGCCTTCAGAAATGGTCTGTCACGAACTGTAGATTCAGCAATGAAACATTCCACTCCATCACCAACTAAGTTCTCTTTTTCACCAACTAAGAGCTACAAGGTATGTTGGCCAGTTATTATTTCAGGGAGTTACTATGTTTGAGGAACAATTCATAAGATTCAAATAATTTTTTTTTCCTAGTTTTCTCCTAAAACTCCTCCTCAGTGGGCAGAAGATCACAAATCTATACTTCAAATGATTTGTCAGCAAGTGGAGGCTTTGAAGGTAAAAATTTTGTCACCATATTCAGTGAAAAACAGTTGACCTTTTAGTTATGGTAAGGATCCAGTGAAAATAGCATGGGCTAATTTACTGTTTCTAGAATTATTTTCTGTAAATATCTACCTAAAATGCATACAGTATCGACAATATGAGTAACTTCTTTAGAAGTTAAGCACGTACACTGAGGCAGCCCATCTAGGGACTGTATGCAGAGTTCTGCTTTTATCAGTTTGGTTCTCATCCACTTGGAGCTCTGTTTTGGTTTGTGGCTTTTTCTGGCTTTGGAACACTATGTTAATACTTTGTACTGCATGGGCAGATTCTGCATGATCCTGGCAGGTACTTCTTGAGGATTTCTTAAATTAGCACCACCACCAAACTTGAAAATGTGTTTAAATAGCCAAAGGGTAGGGATCATGTTTTCTTCTATAAATACCTGTGCGATACATACTTACACTCTTGCCTTGATTGCTGTCTTGACAGAATGAAATGCAAGAAATGAAACTTAATAATTCCAACACAAATGCGTCTTCTCGCTGGCCAGCTGAAAACTATGGAACAGATACAATGCCAGACGGTTATCAGAGAGCACAAAATCTTCATGAAGCACCATTAACAGGCAAGTTGTTGCAGAATTTGTACCTAAATGCTCAGCTAAATCAAGTAAGATTTTTGAAAATAGTACCAAAATGTTTAATGATTCATAATTAAAAACTGATCGCAATGGAGAGTCCATTCAAAACAACAACAAAAGACGATCGAGTGTAAACTTTGTTTTCCTGGTGTTCCTTTTTAGTTGCTACCACTGGTCCATCTGTGTTCTACAGCCAGTCTCCTGCCTATAACTCCCAGTATCTTCTCGGAACTGCTGCAACCAATGTAACACCAGCAAAGGTGAGAACAAATCTACTCACTGAAGCTGCTTCCAGTGATCTCCTGAAAAAGTGACTGCTTTTCATTCTGTACATAGTTGGATGTAATTGCAGTTCCTTATGCAGAATTTGTTGAACTTAGACTGCTAGGGATAAACTGATACTTTGTCTTTCTGCGTAATTTTTGGGATATGGAGTTTGGGAGGAAAAGCCAGCAAAATATCTGCTCTATGTTATACATACTCTGTAGGAGAAATGTACTGATAGCACTTAACTATCCTCCCTTCCAAGTAGCATGGCAAAAGAAAATGGGGTTTTCAAGGTTGGTTTTTTTTTTATCATAAAAAAGCAACCCACTCATATTGTGCCCCTTTTTCAATGCTTGTTTTCAAATGCCTTTCAAGATTTAATCAGTTTAAATTAAGGTAAAATGAGTGAAGGTTTAAACTTGTATGAAAGTATGCCCTCCTTTTAAGAGTACAAGTTATGTGGGCTTCAGCACAAGTAAGTTTTTGTCCTCTGTGTTATCATAGTAAGCAAAGCACTTGTTTTCTGCTTTTTCTTTAGCCCCCTGTCTATGGCATGAACCGACTTACACCTCAGCCACATATATATTCCTATCAACCACCAATGCACACACCACCTCTGCAAAACACTTCTGGTTGTATGTTTTCCCAAGAAATGTACGGCCCACCTCTACGTTTTGATTCTCCTGGTACTGCTCTCATCTCTCCTCGTGCGGGTGATGACTATTACAATTACAGCGTTCCACAGGCAAGCACAAATCCAACATTGCCTAAACCAGGCTACTTCACAAACCGTTCAGTCACACCACCAACTTTAAAGCCTGCAGAACCAAAAGTGATACCTAAATTTGGACAGCCGGGAACAACTGAAGGATCAAAAACACCTTTGCCAACACCAGCACAGCCAAATCAGACACCAACTTTTAAATTTAAACCTAATTTCAAGTCTAATGATGGAGACTTCACCTTTTCTGCTCCCCCTCAAGTAGCACCACAGCCTCTTAATGCACCTATTAATAGCAGAGAAAGCCTCTTGGATCTTCTAACATCTGATAAACCTTTACAGGATGATAGATACATTGAACAAAAACCAGTTAACGATCACACAAATAGTTCAAGAAATACCTTTAATTTCAGCAATAAGCATATTCCAGGCATCTCTCTTAGAGAGAACATGGGACAAAATGCACACAAAACCCTGTGTTTTGACAAGAATGATACATTTAGTGTTCAGGAACCAAACAAACCTGTATTTATGACTTCAAATTCAGATTTGGCCAATAGAAGTCATGAAACAGAGGGAGGAAGCACCCATGGTGGAGATGAGGATGATGATGGTCCTCATTTTGATCCTGTGGTGCCGCTCCCAGATAAGATTGAAGTAAAGACAGGTGAGGAAGATGAAGAAGAATTCTTTTGCAACCGGGCCAAACTCTTCCGTTTTGATGCAGAATCTAAAGAATGGAAAGAAAGGGGAATCGGAAATGTGAAAATACTGAAACATAAAGTATCTGGCAAATTTCGTCTCCTAATGAGGCGGGACCAAGTGCTGAAAATCTGTGCAAATCACTACATAAATACTGATATGAAATTAACTCCAAATGCTACATCAGATAAGTCATTTGTATGGCATGCTTTAGATTATGCGGATGAGTTGCCAAAACCAGAACAGCTTGCAATTAGATTTAAAACGCCCGAGGAAGCAATGCTTTTCAAAAAAAGGTTTGAGGAGGCACAGAATATTTTAAAATCCTTGGGATCAAATGCTGACGCATCTGTGACTCAGGATAGTGGAACTGCAAAAGAAACAACGAATCAAAACGTCAAGGAGCCTAGCAGATCCATTTCTGGAACCCTGAACTTGAGCTTTCAGTTCCCAAAAGATGGGGTGAGCAGTGAATCTGACAGCAAAAGCAACCTTACAGCTACAACAACTGCATCTGGCCCTACTATTTCATTTGGAAAGGATGCTCAGCAAGCCTATTCTGGTGGGTTTGGGCAGCATCTCATGAAGAAGGATCAATGGGAGTGTAAAGTATGTTTAGTTCCAAATGAAGCAACTGCAAAGAATTGTGTATCATGTCAAAATCCAAATCCAGATATGCGGGAAACACAGGACGCCCCAGTAACTGGCTCTGTAAGTTTCAAAGCTAGTGATAACACAGTGCAGGACAAATTTATATCTGCTTTTGCTAAAAAGGAAGGTCAATGGGACTGCAGTGTCTGTTCAGTAAGAAATGAACCCACTGCCTCCAAGTGTGTTGCCTGCCAGAATCCAAACAAAAGTAATACAGGAGTACCTGGTCAGCAAACTTCGGCTAAATTTGGCCAAACAATTGCTCCAAAGGCTATTCAAAATGACTTGAGTGCTGCTTTTTCTAAAAAAGAAGGTCAGTGGGACTGCTCTGTATGCCTAGTCCGAAACGAAGCAAAAGATGTGAATTGCTGTTCTTGTCAGAGTCCTAACACTCAAAATCAACCAAATATGTCTATACCTACTGTTCAGGCATCCCCTGCTCCTGGGTTTGGTTCCATTGCTGATACAAGTAAGCCACAGAAAAATGGGTTTGAAGGGCTTTTTACTAAAAAAGAAGGGCAGTGGGATTGTAGTACTTGCCTTGTGAGGAATGAAGGTTCTTCACCAGCCTGTAAAGCCTGCCAAACACCAAATCCATCTGGTAAGCCTTCTGGTGATGCTTTGTCAGCTCCTACTTTTGGCTTGAAAAGTAAATTACTTGAACTTGATGGAGGACAGTTGGGAACAGGCTTTAAGTTTGGTCTTGAGCAAGGCAAGACGCCATCATTTACATTTCAGATTTCTTCTGATACTGAATCTAAGCCTGCAAAGGAAGGATTTAACTTTTCAATGCAAGTGCCCGCAGGTGGATTTAAGTTTGGGATACAGGAGTCTAGTAAGAATACCACAAAGAAAGATGAACCATCCAAAGAGTGTACAACTGGCTTCTTAAAAAGCACTGATGAAAAAGACAAAAAGGAACTGCCTTCAGATAGCGGAATTGGATTCCAGTTTCAAGAAACTGCAGACAAGGAGAAAGGTGACTTTGTTTTTGGGCAAAATAGCAGCACTTCTACTTTTGCTGAGCTTGCAAAAAGTACTCCTAAGGAAGGCTTTCAGTTTGGCAAAAAGGACCCTAACTTCAAAGGCTTTTCAGGTGCAGGTGAAAAGCTGTTTTCTACACAGAATTCTAAAATGGATCAGAAAGCAAACACATCTGCTGATCTCAGTGAGAAGGATGATGATGTCTATAAGACAGAGGAGAGTGATGATATCCATTTTGAACCTATAGTTCAGATGCCTGAAAAAATAGAACCATTTACTGGAGAGGAAGATGAGAAAGTGTTATACTCCCAAAGAGTAAAGTTGTTCAGGTTTGATCCAGAAACAAGCCAGTGGAAAGAACGTGGAGTGGGCAACCTGAAGATTCTTAAAAATGAGGTTAATGGCAAAGTACGAATATTGATGCGTCGTGAACAGGTACTAAAGGTGTGTGCAAATCACTGGATAACAACAACAATGAACTTGAAACAGCTCTCTGGCTCAGACAAAGCATGGATGTGGATGGCCAATGACTTCTCTGATGGTGATGCAAAGCTGGAACATCTGGCAGCAAAATTCAAGACACCAGAGCAGGCTGAGGAGTTCAAAGAGAAATTTGAAGAATGTCAGAGGCTACTGCTAGACATACCACTGCAGACACCCCATAAACTAGTTGATACAGGTAGGACAGCTCAGCTTATACAGAAAGCAGAAGAAATGAAGTGTGGCTTAAAAGATCTCAAAACTTTTTTGACAGATGACAAAACTAAACTGTCAGAAGAGGAAAATGTTAGCTCTGTTAGTGTCAGCAGTACTTCTGATCTGGTTATAAAGCCACATGCTGAAAGTACTGGCCCTACTCTGGAATGGGATAACTATGACTTGCGTGAAGAAGCATTGGATGATAGTGTAAGTAGTTCTGTATATGCAACACCTCTTGAAAGTAGCCCTGTAAGGAAAAATTTGTTTAGATTTGGAGAGTCTACCACTGGTTTTAGTTTTAGCTTTAAATCTGCCTTAAGCCCATGCAAATCTCCTGCCAAACAGAATCAAAGTAGAACATCAGTAGGCACAGATGAAGATTCTGATGTTACTCAAGAAGAAGAGAGAGATGGACAGTACTTTGAACCTGTGGTACCTCTGCCTGATCTCGTGGAAGTGACCAGTGGTGAGGAAAATGAGCAAGTTGTCTTCAGTCACAGAGCTAAGCTCTACAGATATGACAAAGATGCAAATCAGTGGAAAGAGAGAGGTATTGGGGATATCAAGATATTGCAGAACTATGACAACAAACAAGTGCGTATAGTAATGAGAAGGGACCAGGTACTAAAACTTTGTGCCAATCACAGAATAACACCAGATATGAATTTGCAGCAGATGAAAGGATCTGATAGAGCATGGGTGTGGACTGCATGTGACTTTGCAGACGGTGAAAGGAAAGTAGAACTTCTGGCTGTGCGATTCAAGCTGCAAGATGTTGCAGACTCATTTAAGCAAACTTTTGATGAAGCAAAGCATGCCCAAGAGAGAGAGACACTGATAACACCTCTTTCTTCTCGTGCCAATACACCAAAGGAATCTCCGTGTGGTAAAAATGCTGTAGCTGTGCTAGAAGAAACGACCAGAGAAAGAACTGACCTCAGCCATGGTGATGATACTTCTGATGTAACTGTAGAGGCTGCAGAGGTATCAAACACTTCTGAAACACCAACAAAAACAGTGGTTTCTCCTCCAAAGTTTGTATTTGGATCTGAATCAGTCAAGAGTATTTTCAGTAATGAAAAGTCAAAGACATTCACGTTTGGAAATACTTCAGCCACTGGTTCTCTCTTCGGCTTCAGTTTTAATCCTCCCAAAAAAAGTGAAAGCCATATTCCAGCATCTCAGAACACAGCACAAAAAGAAACAGAAGTCTCTGAACCACTGAAAAGTTCTAATGCTACTCAGAAGCCTGTAGACAGCAAGGTAGACAACTTTCCTACTACAACACAAGATGGTCCCTCAAACTTCTCATTTAGAATTCTGGAAAAAGGTGAGTGTCAACTGAGGTAGTAATTTATTCAACTACACAACTTACTAAGCAGTCAGCCCTGTGCTATTCATTACTGTTTATTCTCTCGAGAATTTGTAGTTTCTTTCAGTTCTAATGCGCAGGTATCCATGTGTTCTCCAGAGTTTCAACTAAATGAGGGAATTTTAAGTCATAAATATTTTCATATAAAAGTGGAAGTGTGTGATGCAGGATGGAGTTTTGTTTACTGAGAAACAGGGATTTCAGATAGGGAGCTGTAACTCTGAAGTGCTGTATCTGAATCTTGGACTTAAATGCTGAAAGTATCTGGACTCACTTTTTGAGACATGAATAGATGGTTGATTTGTAGGTACCTGAGCCTTTGCTCTGAGTCATAAAGTGTGAGAACAGCTAATGTATGCTTCAGTTAAAATTTTAATTATCCCTATGATTGAGCAGATGGCTATTTTAAAATACCTTTGTTTCAAGTCTTAAATATTGGCCTCTGCAATTTCAGTTGTGTAGCTTAAAACCAGATGTTAGCCTGCTTCCTTAGCCTGAGAAGAGATCATGTGATTGCATCCTCAGTTACACAGTTTGTCACAGTCTGAAAAAGATGTGCTTACAGAAGTTGTGGCTGTGACATGACCATTATCATGTGCTGAAGTGTCATTGTGAGAAGGATGGGGACATCTCAGAATTAGGAACACATACTGTCTGTTTATTAGCTGCAGTGTAATAAGGTGACATGGTAGAAGGTGGTAACTGCAAGTTTGTTCACATGGGTTGGATAAGCTTGTGTAGAATTAACAAATGAAATTTCCCGCTGTGAAGTATGACTGTGGAAAAACATAAATAAGTCTGTTTTATCCTTTGAAAATTCCAGGTAAACACTTATATACAAACAATTTATTTTTTTAGGATTTAATTTTAACCTTTTTAAATCTAATCCAATGGCCTTTTGGACAAGCACATCCTCCTTGCAACCTGATAGTAAAGGTATTTACATACTGCACTGAATGTGTGATAAAAACACTCTAGTGGGCATGGACAGTAACCCAGCTGTGTCAAAGCAGTTGGCTCAGTAATCCTTATGATTAACGTGCATGCTGAAGGAGAGTACTTAAAATTGTGTGTCTGGCTACTGTGTGTCCTCTAAAAGAATGTCTTTAGCCCTTAGTATGTTGACATGAGCCAGCACAGTGGATGGCCCTGTTTAAGCTTTTGGCTTCTGTTTGCCTTATTTTCTGAGGGTAGCTGCCTTGCACTTCTCCATCACACTTTTGCTGAGTATACACACTGAATCTGTTAAATTGCTCTTTTCTAGAGAAATGAAATTATGTTATTTTCAGAGAATGTCTCATTGTGCCTGAGGTCTGGTACTCCATGTCAGTGAAATATGCCTGAAGATCTTGAGACAGGTTTTCCCGTAAAACACTTGACAGTATTTAGCCTCTATGGAAATGTTCAGTTCAGTTTCCTGATTATCAGTGTTAACTGCTGCAGTTAACGTGAACAGTGTTAAGTGTTTTAAAGGAGTGTGCAGAAATGAGGAAGCTAACTCCTTAGCTACTGCTTATGTGTTTATTAAATGGTTAGAAAACTCTTGCTGAGTAACTGATTTGTTTACATTCAGGAGTTGTAAACAAAACCATAACAGCTTATAGTTTGATGATAAGTCACTGTAAGATGTTGCTAATGGTGCTTCTTGCAAGTATGCTTGCTGTAAGCATACTCAGTTTATGCAGTTCGAAGGTATTTTAATTTTAAATGTCAAATTTTTAGTCTGCATAAGACAGTCTGCTAATGCTAGTGTCTTGCATTGTTTAAAAGTTTCAAAATGTCATTCCAAACACCATTTTCCCAAAGTCGTATTTTTGGAGAAGCTGTTCTTATTTAAACACTGAACTTCTGTTCTATATGCGCTATCTGAAAAATCACCTGTTCTATGTTCTTAGGTGTCCCTGTGCTGTCTGTGCATCGTTTATTAACAACTCAATTCTCTTTTCATCATTTGATGTCCATAATGTCAAGTGATTAAGCATTCAATGCCAATGCATACATGCAAGAACTATTCTTTCTTACCTCAAATTGATCTTGGCTTTATACTGAGGGGTTTTATGGTAAGGGGGAATGTGTTTAAAGAAACAAAAAAAGTGTGTCTCTCTGGTGCTTCAGGCTGTTCATTACTTGTATTCCTTTGATAATTAGGTTATTATTATATATTCAGTGATATTTACAGTTGATAATTGTCTTCAATATAAGTTCTTGGTTACTTTGTTTTGAGCTCTGACTGAACAGTAAAGGATTTTGAGCAGTCCTTCCTAAATTAGGTTTTCAAGCCTACTCAATACAAATACAGCATGAGGCTTTCTCATGGTGCAAGTCTATTGGGAAGAGGCTTCTGAGCTGTGCTAGAGCAACACTCAAACTTACTCTTAGTCATTCTGCACCTTCATGCAAACGTATGTATGTTTTTCTCAGGTCAGATCATAAGCTTTTTATAAGTGCTTGTCCTGATTTCAGCTAGGATAGAGGTAATTTCTTCTCAGGGGCTGGTACAGTGCTGTGTTTTGGATTCAGTATGAGAGTAATGCTGATAACACTGCTTTGGCTGCTGCTATGGAGTGCTTACCCGAAGTCAAGGATCTCTTCTGTGTCATGCTGTGCTAGTGAGGAGGTGCACAAAAAAAGCTGGGAGGGAGCACTGCTGACACAGGTGACTCAAACTGCCCAAAGGGATATTCCACACCACAGAACACCATGCCCAGTATATAAACCAGGGAGTTACTTGCGGTATCGAGGTGCAGGGATGGGCTCTGGCATGAGTCAGCGGGTGGTGAGCAGAGGTATTGTGCATCACTTGTTTTTCCTTGGGTTCTAATTTTTCTTTTATTATTATTCTTTACTGTTATTATATTTTACTTCTATTTCAAATATTAGTGTTCTTAACCTACAAGTTCTACTTTTGATTCTCCTCCCCGTTCTACCACGGTGGGAGGTGTGGTGCTTAGTTGCCAGCTGGGGTCAAGCCACAACAGTACTTTACAAGTTTGAGTCATGTTAGTTGCATGTTACTGTACCTGCTACATGCATTAGGGTTTAAGCTATGGTGCTTTTTTCCTTATATCTAGAAGATATTCACTGATAAATGCATGAAAAAACATACCACTATTGTGACTAGCTAGAGATATTTAGACCTTCCTGGTCTTAATGTCAGTTAAAATGAAAGCAAAAATACAATACACAGTTGAAAATTTTTGTGCATGATATTGCCCTTAATTTTGTTTCTTTCATATACTAATGATGTTTTGTGTGATTTTTTTTTTTTCCCTCAAAGTAGAAAGTTCTATTATCCTAAAACCAGCAGTCTTTTCAGAATATGTTGTATGTATGCATGGCTCTTTGTTTTCATGGCTGCCTGTGAAGATGTATTTAAGCTGTTTGCAGCAGTAATCTTTGTTGAACTCTTTTGTCACTTTGAGTGGATGTTTGGAGCACTAGAGTCAGTGTTTCCTAGATCAGTTTCATGAAGAAGTTTTACTTAATAATTAATCTGAAGTGACTTTTTAATGTATTTCTTATTCAGCTATTTGCACAAAGGCTACTGAAAGAGACTGCATGATAACTCTGAGAATGCTGTTTGTCAAATGGGATGAGCAATGAGGGTGGTAAAACACTGGAACAGAATCATCTGTTGCTAGGGTCTTCTAGCTAGCTTTCTACTGCTCAAATTAAAGGAAACACACACTTTTACTGTCTACCTGACTGAGTTGGAAGAAGTTTTTTGTTGTCAAATCTAAATTTTTGACAGTTCTCTAATCCTAAGGAAAACTGGTTTTTTGCTGTAGGACTAAATGTTCCACACTTAAACCTCTGAAGTTGACACTTGCTTAACTAATGTGAGAGAATAAAACACATAATATGCAGGATACTTGCATATCTTTATAACATGGTACTAGATGTACTTCTGATTCTTAAATCAGATAGGGTGAAGTTTTTGTATAACATTCTGAGAAAATGTCTGAAAATATCTATAGCCTGCTGTTGTGATATGAACATAAAAATTTGCTGTTCAAGAGTTTTATCATATATCTGCTTTCTACAGGCTCAGATCCTATAGATCTAAAAAAAAAAAAACCCAAACAAAAAGAACCCAAAAAAAAACCCACACCACCAAAACCCACAAAAACAAACAAACAAACAAAAAAAAACCCTGAGTAAAAAGGATTACTTTACAAGACTGTATGTCCTGGTGTATTTAAATGCCTGAAATGATTAATTTGTAATCAAAGGGAGAGTTAGTTGGGGCAAAGACTCGGGGAGGAGGGAATACTTCAAAAAAAGACATAAATTTGAATCAGTACTTGGGATTTTGCTTTTTCTTTACTATTCTTTATATTGTTCTTATCTACTGGCAATATTACTGAGACAACTGCTTTTAAAAGGCAGACTTTTTTTAGTGTGTCAGTTGCACCAGAGGATTAAGGGACATGTCTGTAAACATTACGCATCTCTTCTGTCCTTGTCTCCTCCTGCAATGATGATTGTTAAATTGTATGCTCAGGAAAATCAGTGTTTTTCAGGAACTGATTTCTAGCTTAAGATTTGATTTTGCACTGACTACACTGTGCCACAGACTTAACAAATATTTTTTTTAGTAAAAAGCACAGTGAGCTTTTAAGACCACCCTTTTTTATTCTGCTGACTGGTTTAACTCAAATCTGGATAACATGAACAAATAGGCTGAGGTGCTAAAGCAATCAGATTGTTCTTGGAAACAGCTGATGTGTGGCTACTGATGTGCTTATGGAGTAATTCTTATAAACAACTTTTGTTTTTCACACCTTTATTCCCAAACTTGCCATCCCAAAACAACACTAAAACCTAAACAAACGGAAGCTCAACCAAACCATAGATAATGTTTAAATTGGTATATCCTCCCTCTTTGCTTCCATTCTCTCACAATAAACTCAAATACTTGTTTCCAAAGCTGTCTGCTTCTCCTTAAAGCCGTGTTTATCTGCAGTTTGCTCTAGGCTATACTTTCAGCTTTAACTTTTGATCACACACTGTTCTCAGTACCAGAGGGATGGCCACTTTATTGTAGAGGGAGAGAGGGTAAAAAGTTATATAATAAAATTGATAGTGATATTCGTCCTTGCTAGAAAAGCTAGCTAAATAGGCTGAAAGCAATATTTTCTGTTGTTCAGCAAGGTGAAACTAAAAATTACTTTTGTAACAATAAAAGCTTCAGCAACAGCTGAATGGCAAATTAAGATTAGCTAATAAAAAGCATAGATTTCCCATAGGTAACCTGAAATAAGCTCTATTCAGTTGTTGTTTATCTTCTAGAACTTAAAGCACTTTTAAGCAATGCAATAGGACATGTACACAACTTCACATTTTCTTTTCTCAGGTCTGAAATGTACATGTTTACCTCTATATAACACCTCTGTCCCTCTTCTCCATTGCCATATTTTATTTGACATGAGAACTTCATTAAATAATCCCTGTAACAATATAAAGATGCAGAATTGTTTCTGTTCCAGTACTTGAATTCCCAAGGCAATAGACCAAGATGTAGTTGGGCATGCATATTAAGCTTTCTTGAGTTTTAAGAGGATATTCTGTTCTAGCATCCTGGAACTTCAATTTTGTTTCCTGTGGATCGACAGAAAATATGTAGGCACTTTGAATTAATTCAGTTCAGTAATAATGGGGGGGTTAATGTTATTTCTCTCTTTGAAATTATTCCATTTTAATCGTTTGTTCAATTTCTGTAAAAGCTGAGAAGACAACAGTGTCAGAAGATGATCTTTCATCTGATGAGGTTATAATAGTTTACGAGTTAACACCTACCCCTGAACAGAGAGCTCTTGCTGACTTTCTCAAACTCCCTTCAACATTCTTCTGTTACAAGAATAAGCCTGGATATGTGAGTGACGAGGATGACGGTAAGGAGTGCCTAAGTTTACTTTGGTATTACCTTTTTGTGAGGAAAGTGTTTAATACACTGCACTGGTGCAGCCCAACCTCTAGCTTTGCGTGCAGTTTCGCGTACCTCGGTGTAAGAAGGACATCAAACTGTTGGAGGGGTGACCAAAATGGTGAAAGGCCTTTCACCCAGACTCAGGAAAAGCGGCTGAGGTCACTTGGTTTGTTCAACTTGGGGAAGACAAGGCTTGAGGGGTTACCTCATCACAATCCACAACTTCCTCAGGGACAGCAGTAGAGGAGGAAGTGCTGATCTCTGTCTGGTGACCAGTGATAAGACATGAGGAAATGGAATAAATCTGTCAGGGGAGGGTAGTCTGGCACTGGAACAGACTCCCTAGGACAGTTACAGCACCAAGCCTGTCATAGTTTGAGCAGCATGTGCACAGTGTGCTTAGTCATATGGCTAGGTTTTAGGCAGTCCTGGAAGGAGCAGAGCTGCCGGTGGTGATCCTTATGTGTCCCTTCCAACTTGGGATACTTAGCGAATGCTGTTGGAACCATTAGACACTCAAATACTTTTGGTTGGACCGATGGGAATCAGTCCTGTCAACATTGTTATGGCCAAAGATGTACATTCAAGTCTTCAAGACAGAATACTACAATGGAGGCCCAGGAGTGACTGAAGAGAATTTGTCTTGGTGTATTATGGGTGTTGATGAGTGTCAACAAAGCAGTTGGTTAGGTAAGACTGAATAATCAGATATTTGAGACTTACTACTGTAAGTATTTTGAGTCTTTATTAAAAACGAACAAGCTCAGGTTCCCTAAATGCTAGACTACTGGCTTTTCTTCTAAAGCAAATTCCAAATACTAAAACTGAACTTCTTTTATGTCAAATCTTATCGAATGCAACTAAATTACTCTTGATTTATTCAGCAACAAATATGTTAAATGGAAGTTCTGAAACACTGTATTCAACAGAAAATTGGAGAAGACAAGCCTGCTTTCACAAAAATCTGAGACTGCAAGTTTTTATGTAAAAGATCTTCCATCTTCTTTCCCAAATCTGTGCAGTGGTACTCTTAATAAAATCACTCAGTAAGAAATGTGTTTTCTGAAAACAAAACCTGTGCTATGTATCTGTAACATTCTAGGCTGAGAAAAAGTGTTACAGCACACTCAAGCACATGCATGCAAGACTAGAAGTGAAAGCTTACCTGTTGTTTTGTGGAACTCCTAAAACATAAACAAAAATTATGCATACTTGCTAGGCTTGTGAGTTGAAAGGGCTTAGCAGACTTCTCTGACCTAGAGGGTACCTGAGAACTTAATGCTTGTTTCCTGTGTTTAAGATGAAGACTATGAAACAGCTGTTAAGAAACTTAACGGAAGGCTGTATCCCAGTGATTCAGAAGAGAAAAAGAAACAGCAAGGTCCTGTAAAAGGTATGTCTTGAGAAATTTTAAGTATTGTGCTTTAGGTACTGAAATATAAACTGAATCTGAAGGACACATGGGCAGAGATTAATTTTGTGTTTCCCGAGATAGTTTTTAGAAGTGGTGATGCTGTGAGTAGAAAAACTGCATATCAAAGTACAGCTTTTAAGCTCAGTATGTGAAACTGTTAGCAGTAAAGTGGTACCTGAATGAGAAATGTTTATTTCAGGTGATCTCTAAACAAGAACAAGTTTTTCTTACCTTGAGGTTCTTTTGAATATGAAAAATTCAGTTTGGCATGGTTCTGTTTAAGACAAAAGTTCTCTACATCTTTGAATATTTGCTGCTTCTGCAGATAGTCAATTTAAGCTTATGAGTTAATATTGCAAAAAAAAAAAAATAGACTTTATACTAAAAATACAGGTGTAGAAGACTTGCTTATATTTATGTCAGCTTCGGCTGTGCCTCAGACTTCATTCAGTGTTGCATAACTGAAAATCTGAGCAGATACTTCTAGAAGTGAAGTTTGGGAATTGCTTTGAGGATATGTGCTACAAGGGTGTATATATTGAACCATCTGAAATATGAGGAAATGCTGAAGGAAACTTATTCATGCCAGCTGCAAGATTGAACTCTTCATCATTGCATGGAAATTCCCTGGTAGCAGTAGAGAACTACTTATGTTTCCAATGCTAGTCACCCCAAGTTAAGTTAGTCTTCACTTCCACTATTGAAACAGTAAAGCTGTTTGAAAAACTCTCGAGGTCTGTCTTCAAGTTGCCCTGGCTATCATGAGATTAATTTACAGTATGGGTGCCAGAAATTAAAATAAATAGCAGCTAAATATGGAAATATTTTCCACTAATTTTTACTCTTTGGAGTAGGCATTGCAGGAAAAAGCGAATTCAGCAGTGAAAGAAAATGTGCTGCTACTTGCGAAGAGAATCCAACTCCCGAGGAGAAAGCTGAAGCAGAAGCTCAGCAGGTTCCTTCTACATCTGTCTGTGGTATCAGCAGTGATACAGAACATAACAGTCCAGAAGACTTAAAGTCAGAAGCTAAAATTCAAGAAATGAAAGTAAGAACTAAATCTTCACTAAATTTCTTGTTATTAAACTTGTACATTTACTTCATATATGCATGAGACATTACAGTTTTCCCCTTGTGAGAACTTAAAATATCTAGTGGGGAAAAACTATTTGAGTCTTCTGTGGCTATGCCTGATGCCAACACTGAAACAGGAAGCTTAGATCCTAAATTCTTTCGAAAGGGATGGAATATTCAAGTGTTCTCATAAACTGCTTTGGCTAGTAATATTACTCCTACTGTATACATAAGAACTAATTTATTTCATGAAGTCACAATATTCTTTTTAAAGTTTACTACTTCCCAGATACCTCAGTCTCTTTTCACGTTAACCTCCTTGTATATTAAGTGTAATGAAAAGCTTCAGAAAGCTTGCAACAACTTTTCTTGGTGTTTTTTTATTTTCTCAAGTATCTGTGCTTAGCCTCCTGGAGAGATGGTTTGTGCCCTAGGCTCTTCTAGCTTACTTGCCTATTATGTTACTTTTTTTATTAATTGCAGGGGAATGAGGTTGCAAGCTCAAGTGACTTAGTCTGTACCAGTAAGGAAGAAACACCTACTCCATCAATTGATGAGGTGACAGTATTTGTCCAGTCATCTACCAGCAGTGAAGAACCAGATTTTACCACAGAAAAAGTGCAAGTATCGCAGACTTCATCCCGAGCTGATGACACACCTGTAGACTTGTCAACTAAAAAGAGTGATTCAGACTGTTCAGAGTCAACACAAGGTAAGGTTAGAGGTATGTTCTGGGGCTTTTTTGTAGTATGATTTTTTGTAGATCAGTTTATCTAGTTGCTGTCTTGAGAAGAAGTCGTGCCAATGATGAATGAGAAGCATAAGTACCAATCTAGTAAAAATGTGTCTGGGGATTAAAATAATTTTATCAAATTTTTCCTGTGTTCAAATTCACTACTGCAGAACAGTGCTAGTGTCTGCTGTGTAATTTATGAGATGTACTTTTATTAGTTCAGTATTAAATACCACATGAATACTTATTACAGCTCTGTGGAACTGCACAGAAGTAGAATGCTGAAACTCTGTATTGTGCCCTTATTTTAAGCTATAATAAACTGTCATTATGACATACTTCACATAAACTTAAATTTATTGGATGATAAAAATACTGTATACACTTATCCAGTATATTCTTATGTGACTACATAAATGTATTTTCTTTAAGAAAGTAGAGAAGAACTTTTGACTTTGCCCTCTTATTTCATAGAAAACAGAGTCGTCTCATTTGGTTTCGGCAATACTGCAGGCCTGTCATTTGCAGATCTGGCTTCCAAAAGCTCAGGAGATTTCGCTTTTGGCTCCAAAGGTGAGTTGGACTAATCTCTGAGGCAGATCTCAGCTGGACTTCTGCTTCATACAATAAAACTTTTATGTACCGTATTTCTGCTGATCCATAGAAACAACAATTTTTTTGCAAGTTTTTTGTCAGGAAGGGAAAAATGACATAAAGTTTAAAATGTAACTCTCTTAATTGTAGATAAAAACTTCAAATGGGCAAATACAGGAGCAGCTGTGTTTGGAGACACAGCCCCTAAAGCAGAGGAAGATGAAGGTGGTAGTGATGATGAGGTGGTACACAGTGATGATATCCACTTTGAGCCAATTGTCTCTTTACCAGAGGTAAGATGACTTCTGGAATATAAAACAACATTAAATAAGCATGTCTACTAACACAACAAGTTTTTAAAAGATGTTTTGCTTAACTAACTTTGCTTCCTGTGTTGCGTGGACCTTGTTCTGCATGTCTTAAACTGGCTATGTAGAAACACCTGCTGTTTTAAATCCTAGTACCTCGTAGCATGGGGGAAGGGCCTTGTGCCTCAGCTAAAATCTTAAACATTGATTTCTCTATACCTTGACTGAGTGCCGATCAGGAAGCAAATCTGTACACATAACGTATAAAAACTAAAATATTGTATATAGCACAGCTGAAGAACGGGAAGGGGAACTGGATAAATGCTGGTGCCAATACAATTCAGCTGTGGCTTTGTATCGAGGCTTGTAGATTCAGTTCTGTGAAAGCCTTAACAACTTACAATTTTTACTCTAAGCTAGACAAGATGTTTCTAAGGATCCCTAAGCAAAAAGATACACAATTAAGTTCACCCAACAGCTAAGGGAACTAACTTTGTAACTTGGAAAATAGATTGTTTTTCAAGAAGTAGGAGAACCTTCAACTTTGAAGGTAGACTTACAACTTATGGAGTGATGCTTCACACAGTTATGTCTTTATTTGTTGTTTAGCCACAGTGTGCCTAATAAGCATTTCTGACTCTTTTGATGCTAGTCATACTGTCTGGCATATCTATAAATGATATAATTCAACTATAGATTAGTAAAATTATTAAGCAAGGCAAATGGAGCGTAAATAAACAGCATGCAGCATCCTTTAATTTGAACAGTTAATCTGATTTATTTTGTAACATGCTTTCAACGACCTTCTTTATAATTTGGTGTGCCTTTGCTCATCTGTGTTATGACTTCTGTAACATTTTTTGTCAGGCCTGTTTGTTGGACTTGGTGTTTATTCTGTTCAATTACAAATATCAAGTTCTTTAACAATGTTCAAAAGAACTCCTGCAATTGTAATAGTACCATGTCTTCCCTTCTCAGTATGCACATCACTCAGAAAACCTGAAACTTTCCTGGGAAACTTGACAAAACCATATGCAGCATGGTGAAGGAGTATTGCAGAGCTGTAATTAATCTCAAACAGTGGAATTTGTTGGGCTCTTAAATTCTGAAAAGGCTAAATATCACACTCACTTTAGTGTGATGAGTGTTGTGTTGGAGATGGGAACAAATGGAATAATTTTCCACTGTAATATGTCAGAATCATCATAACTGTGTGTAATAACTAATATTTGTCTAGAAAATCACAGGTGCTCATTCTACTGTGTTGGTTTTCTAGGTGGAGGTAAAATCTGGAGAAGAAGACGAAGAGATTCTCTTCAAAGAGAGGGCAAAACTCTACAGATGGGACAGGGATGCTACTCAGTGGAAGGAGCGTGGTGTTGGAGAGATCAAGATCCTCTTCCATACGCAGAAGAAATACTATAGAGTCCTAATGAGAAGAGACCAAGTACTTAAAGTCTGTGCAAACCACGTCATCACCAAAGAAATGAACTTAGTGCCCTCTGATACATCAAACAATGCTTTAATTTGGACAGCCACAGATTATGCTGGTGAGTTTTTCAGGTGGTTTTTGTTTTTTTCCTAGGTGGTCTGTAGTTTCTGTGGCTTTGTTTTTTCCTGGAGATTATTACAAGATGAAACTAAAGAAACCCTCTTTCTGGATTTATTTTCAGATGGTGAGGTAAAAGTTGAGCAACTTGCAGTCCGATTTAAAAGCCAAGAAATGGCTAATTCTTTCAAGAGGAGGTTTGAAGAGTGCCAGCTAAGCTTGTCAGAACTACAGAAGGGGCACTTATCTCTGGCAGCAGGACTGTCAAAGGACACCAACCCTGTTGTGTATTTTGAAGTTTCTGCTGATGGTGAACCTTTAGGACACATAACCATGGAGCTGTTTTCAAATATTGTCCCAAGAACTGCTGAAAACTTCAGAGCCCTGTGCACTGGAGAGAAAGGATTTGGATTCAAGAACTCCCGCTTTCACAGAATAGTCACCGACTTTGTGTGTCAGGTAAGCATAGCAGGAAGACTCTTCTTTGAGAGAATGAGATGCGTTTCCACTAAAGATGGCACTTCAAAAAATCACTTTTACAGGATAGCACATTCTTGTTGGCAGCATGGCTCCGCTGTGCAGGGTACTCTTATCCGCCCTTTCCCTACAAGATGAGAAATGGTGCGAGCAGCACATGCTTCCCTAAGCTGATGCTTACCCATGTCTGCCAGCTCCTCATGATTCAGTGTTACCTAGCAGTGTCACGTTAGTGTGGAAATACAAAATGGAGATAAAGAAATCCTCTTAGAAATGGGCACGGGGCCTGTTGCTGAACAGGAACACCAAGGAAAGTAGGTGTTCCCAAAACTACCATTCATTTTTCTCTCCGTACAGAGAGGAGCTCCTGTATGCTCACTGTCATGGGTTTGCTCTGGGACAATTTTCTCTCACTCCCTACACAATTGCTATAAGTTGAGAGAAGGTTTATGCAGATAAAAGAGAGCTGATTGGGGAGAATAATAAGATTTATTACTAGCAAGATAAAAACTAAAGAATTATATTTACAACAATTCTAATTAGGTAAAAGTGCTATGTAGTTACAGAAGTACCCCTCCCCCCTTCGTATCAGTTCAGGAGGAGAAGCAGTCTCTTTGCTCCTTTTCTGGAGCTACAGGTTTTTTAAATAATTTTGCAGCTCGTGAAGAACTCAAAAGTTCTTCTTCTGTTATCTCTAGGACAACAACTCCAATTTGTCGCAGCTGGAACTGTTTCTCTTTCTGTCTCTCTTCTATGTTGACCTCAGGGCTGGGCCTACCCCCTCCTGGGCTAAGACTGGAGCCTGGGGGGTTACCCAGGCCCTGTAGGGTCTTCATGGACTGCAAGGGGACACTTGCCTACCATGGATCTTCACCACAGGTTACAAGGGATAATGGCTTTTGAGTCCACCCCTGTTTTCTGTGGGGTTCCTTCCCATGGGAGAACAGTCCTTGATAGACCTCTCCGACAGGGGTCCATCCGTTGGGCAACAGTTCTTCCATTCTCTGCTGTCCCTCAGGGTCACAAATTCAGCTGCATCAGCACGGATCCCTCACCGAGATCCCAAGCCTACCCGGGCTGACTTGCTCCAGCGTAGGTCTCTCTCCATGGGCCACAGGTCTTCAGCAGGACTGTTTTATCCTAGGCCTTCCCATGGAGTCACATCTTCTTCATGCACTCTGCTTTCAGCGTGGGCTCCTTCATGAGCTGCAGAGGGTCGTTTCTGCTCTCCAATAGTCTTCCACAGGTGTCAGGGATATTAGTTTTCAGTCTTTTCCTTGCTGAAGGGAGAAAGAGGGGGAGAGAGGAGTTCCCCCCCACACACCCTTCATGGTTTTTTCTCTCCAGTTGCCACCTTTGACCTTGGAGGTCCATTATCTCTCTGCCGCAATTTCTTCTGCAGCATTTCTCATCCAGGCAGTCTTTCTTTAGAGGTTTCTTTCTCTACTCTTACAGGAGAGAAGCAGGGCTTCAGTGCCACACCTGCCCCTGGCCCAGGGCCGAAGGAGGAGGGGGCCCTGGCCCACTTGGGGCCTGCCACCTCTTCTACATGGCTCTTAATTTCATCTGCACAACAACCTTCTCTTCCCTTTTCTTAAATATGTAATTGGCAGAGGCGTTACTAGAACTTTTGATTGGCTTTGCTCCGGAAATCTACCTGGAAAAACTATTTCCATCCCTTGGGGGTGGGGGTTTGGCAAAACCATGACACTCACCTGCTAAGAACACTTACTTCCAGGATTCTCTTACTGTTTAAGGTCCACTTAGTCTAGTGGTTAAGGACACGGCACTGTCACTACCGAGGCCCGGGTTTGATTCCTGGTCAGGGCCCCTCCCCAGGCAGATGGAGCTCGTTAGCCCTGTAAGGCAATCCATCTACGTCCTGAGGACCTCGCTGCCATTGTCCAAGCTCGCTTGGCCCCGGCAGATGAACCTCAGGATTAAAGGGTGGGCTCAGTTCCGCGCACACTGTGTCTCACCTAAAAAATCCAATGTGCAGGCTGGAAGGTGTAAAGACCTTCCCCGATTCTTCGTTCGCGAAGACTGGCCATAACAAACATAACAATTATTTCAGGTAACATGTACTTGAAAATTGAAATTCCAAGTACTTAGATGTTCAGGTTTCCATCTAAAAGAAGTCTTCTAGATCTGGTTGTCATGCAGTGGCCTGTTCCTTAAAATACTTGAATTTTGAACTGAGAGTATCAGCCTGCAGTGCATCTGAACCCCCACGCAGAACAGTGTTGGTTTTAAACCGTGGTGTGCATTCAGTAGTACTAGCAAGTTCTTCATAAATGCTGAAGGCTTAGGAGATAGATCATAGCTCAGATAGACCTTTCCTAGAATTCTCATCAAGAATTCATTGAGTTTTAATGACTTGTAATGTGCAGAATGAAACAACTTCCATACACGCTATGCTAATGTTCTGGATGTCACTGCATCACTAAAGCTGAGGGATGTAGACAGCCTTCAACTCAAAATTAGACAGTAATATATGAATGACTTGTAACCAGAATAAAATATTGCCCTGTCTCTTGATTAGGTATTACCTGTGCCTGAAGTATGCACTTTAGGTGCCAAGTTTTTGCAAAAGAGCCATTTCTGATAAAGCAGCGTTAGCTCTTTTAGGGTTTAACCTTGTTTCAGGGTATTCCACATCCTATAAAGAGCAGGCTTTCTTTTAAAATGGTTATCTGCACCATGTATGTGTGACTAAAAGTGAGCTTTTATCACATGAAATTAGTATATTCTAAGTTTGGTCTGCTTTGCCTAAACTTTCTTCAGGTACAGTGAAAAGCCTTTCAATAAGAACCAAGGCTTTCCTTCAAAGATAAAGTAGCACACATTATCACTTTTATATGTGTAGTCAAATAATAGGGAACCAGAAAAGCAAAAAGGAAATAGAATTGTTGGTTTGTGTTTTGGGACTTGTCACTTAATGCTGTGCCCCTTCTTGTTTTGTTTTTTAAGGGAGGAGATATAACTAACCATGATGGAACAGGTGGACGGTCAATTTATGGAACAGCATTTGAAGATGAGAATTTTGAAGTGAAACACACTGGTCCTGGATTGTTATCCATGGCAAATAAGGGCAGGGATACAAATAATTCTCAGTTCTTCATAACACTTAAAAAAGCAGAACACTTGGACTTCAAGCATGTTGTATTTGGGTTTGTGAAAGATGGAATGGATGTCGTGAAAAAGATTGAATCCTTCGGTTCTCCTAAAGGGCTAGTAAATGCAAGAATTGTCATTACAGACTGTGGGCAAATATAGAATTATTTCTTTGAGTAAACAAATGTTTTAGCGGTATAAATCAGTACTTAGATGTTATTTACTAATTATTTCAACTTCTTAAAATGGACACTTCTGATGTATAAATGTAAAATTACAGGTTATAGTTGGATTTTTTTATGTGTTCTAATTGATTTTTTTGCATGTTAAATAAAGTTCAGGCACTGGCATATTTCAGGTGTATTTGTGTTATCCTGACATATTTGTATTAAGTGTCAAATTTTAAAAATAAAATCCTAGTCTTGTTAAAATAAATGTCTTGTCTTCACTTTGGTTTGTTTAAAAAAAAACCAAACTTGCATAATTTGGCTTCCTGCTCTCATGAAGCGCTTTTGAATGTGCAGATTGTAGATGCAAATTGCTGGACAGCACACTGAAATCCTTTGAAAGTTAGTGGACGTTCCAATGTGCAGAATGCAAGCTGGGGCAAGTGGATGCTTGTTCATGCTCTCTGGAGTCTCTCAATATCAACTCAGTATTTAAGAGAGCATAGTTATTAAATGTATTGAACAGTGTTTTTCTAGAGAAGTATACCGACTATTTTTTTGTACTTAAAAATATTTCTAAAAGACTTGATGTATCAAAAAACATCTACTAAACATTGGGGATTTACCTGAAATGCTGTAGTATAACCCACTACTACTGCTCTGATGCTGCTCTCCTGCCTCTGCTCAGTGTTTATTAGCTGTTTTCAACTTCTCAGACCTCACTGCAGGCTCTAAGTACTAGTATCTTGAAAAACTTTGCCTCTCAGTAGTGAGTATGCATGGATAAAATGTGGGGCTTATTTAAACTGATGTTCTACAGTTCAGTGCTGGCACTATCAAGGATTCTTTTCCCAAGGTAACTAATTTGTTGTTAAGATCTGTAAATTGGAAATATGTGACTTGTATATTCAGCTTCAAGTTGTATTTGGATTTGTATTTATTTATTTTTACAAGATGGTAGTAGTACTTCTTCATGGATGACCTTATCGCTGTCAACAACTACGCGAAGGGAGGTTGTAGCCAGGTGGGGGTCGGACTCTTCTCCGAGGTGACAGGATGAGAGGGCATAGTCTTAAGATACACGGGGGGAGGCTTAGGTTGGACACTAATTCCTCATAGAAAGGGTGATTAAACATTGAAATGTGCTTCCCAGGGAGGTGGTGGAGTCCTCCTCCCTTAAGTGTTTACGGAAAGACTGGATGTGTCAGTCGGTACCATGGTCTCGTTGACGCGGTGGTGTTCGGTCACACGTTCGACTCGATGATCAGAGGTCTTTTCCAGCCTTTAGTGATTCTGTGATTCCCTAAAGGTCCCACGAAACCGCTTTGCCTGGCTCAGCGGGAGGAGAGCGCGCTGTCCCAGCGCTGTGCCCGTTACCCACAGCCGTGTGAGGGGCCGCCGGCTCGGCCCTGCCCTGCCCTGCCCTGCCCTTCCCGCCCGGGGCCGCCGCTGCCGCTCGTCCTGCCCGGCGGGCGGCGGGCGCCTCTGCGCGTGCGCGGGCGGCGGCGGTTCGTTCGAGCGCGGCGGTGCCGCCATGGCGGGAGCGGGACCCGGGCACGGCCTCAGCCTTGGCCGCTCCGCCCGGCGCCTACAAACGGGGGACCCGCGGGGACCCGCGGGGGTGAGACGGCGGGGCCGGGGCTGGGCGGCCTGGGGCAAGGGAGAGCAGGAAATCCGTTCCTCCTCGCCGCGCCCTCGCGGTGCTTGGAGGAGGGGGCTGTAGCGGGGGATCTGTTGTTCCCTCCCTCGGGTTCATTGTAAACACCGCGGTGTTGCGTTCCCCTGCACTGCGGGACAAAAGTGGGGTGTAAACAGACTTGGGGAGGTATGTGTTCTTTCTAGTCCTACCCCCGTGCTCTGACTGCCTTACAGTGGGAGTGCGGAAGAGTCATCCTTGCCTGATCTGGAAATTTCCCCGAAAATTGCAGTTCCAAATTTTATGCGTTACCAAAAAGCTTATTTTTTGCCTAAAACCTTCTGGTGCCTGCCACTTGACTGAGATCATATGTGAATGGTCTTAGAAGTAGTCTGCTAAGCATGTATGGAATATATATAATAGGAAAAGTAATTTCTCTCTCCTTTAGACGCAGCAACTGGCAGCCTTACTTAGAATGTGTTAGGAGTGTTAGGGATTTTTTTGGTGAAGCTTAGTGATTAGCTCTGTTAGAGAGCAGGAAAGCGTTCCATATCTAGTCAATCAGAGAAGAATCAAACCTGTAGTTCCTAAGAGACTGCTGCATTGACTAGGCAGAATATTACGATGGGTATCATTCCCTTGCCGAAGTACAGCAATGTTATTTTACACCAGAGAATGCCAGGTTCTTTGCACTGATACGAATGAGGGAAGTGGACTGTGGTTCCTCTGTTTCCTTGTGCTCACATAAGCATTTAAGGCTTTGCACAGTGGATTGGGAAACTGATTTGCTTAAAAATCCAGCAGCAAAGACTCCTCCCCCCTGCTAGTGTTTCAAAAGCCTTTGATAATACATAGAAGAAATACTTGCTGGCCAGGAACCTGATTCTATGATTCTTTGTTTTGCTTGAATTCTGTTTGTCTTTCACTGAAACAAATTCAAACTCATGCTGCAAAGAAAGTCATATGTTGGAAGAATACTCATGAGCAACCACAGACTGAGAGAGATTGAAAGCTGGGTTTGAGCCAGACACGTAGTTGTACAGGGATATCAGGTTGGTCCTGGGAATCATAAGATGAATGCAAAACCTTTTTTTTCCTGAGAAAGTGTGACTTGCCATTTTAGGGTCAGGAACTGTCCCAAATATGATGTGAAGATTTGAGTTCTTTTGCAGCTAAAATCAGGCTGTATGTATCTTTAGTTTCTGCAGAAGGATTAATGAGTTGAGTAGCATTTGGTGGTGCTCTAGGTTCTGTGTTTCTCTTGGGGAATATTCTGCTTGAATTATGGAACTGTGCTTCAAGGGAAAATAATTTTGAAAACTTTTCTTTAAAAGACTGTCACTGAGACTTTAAAGTGTAATGCTTGCAAGGAAGAAAATGTTACTTACATTTGTTTATGTGTTATTTCATTAGAAAGTGGTCATTTAAGTACAAGAAATTACAGCGGTTGATCACTTGATTAGAACACAGCAGAGAGGTACAGTGAAACAACTAAGATCATGAGAACTACCTTGAGTCTGATATTTTCAATATTTTCTAATGTACATTTAATTGATTTTGCTTGTAGCATAAAATTTCTGTCATTCACTTTTTTAGTATACGTAGTTACAAAACAGTAAGAAAAAGTAAAGCAGGACACTTTGACATAAAAAGCCCAAATATGAAGGTAGATGGCACTTTCTGTGATTACCTGGTTCTACTTTCATGCCTTTTTTTTATGTTACCATCTTCATTGTACTTTATATGCTCAAATTTTAGGCTCAAATATTTTAATGTATAGCACTATGAATATTTCATTATTAGGCTGTAAGGAACATATTTGCCTCTTTACATTAGTATGACAGCCATGTTTATATATTGAGGAAAAAACCACTTCCTTTTCAAAACTAGTAGTTTGTAGTAAGAATTCTGTTACAAGGAGTTGTAACTGTTAAACAACTAAGTTGTAACATACATTTTCCCTGAAAATTCTTACTAGATTACAGTGGTTTTGTGTTTTCTCGTAGGATTGCCTCTTGGGAGCACTGCATACCAAATGTAAAAGTGGAAGCTCCCTAGTATACAAAGGTAATAACAAGCAGTGGTGCTTTGTTGCTTCTCAGGGAAAATATATACCAGAGCTGTATCATTCCTAAATTTATTTAAAGTAGTTTTATATTTTCTCATTTTAAATGGGTAGATATTCTTGATCAGGGGGAGCCAGCCTGGGAATGTTAACATTGGAGTAAAGAGCACAAAGGATATTTTAGAACAACTTGTTTTTGTTTAAGGCCTAGTTGACATAGTTGGTAGCAGTCCACCTCATAATGCATATATTTAGCTTTAATTTAAAGATACATAAATGTTTAATATTTAGAATGTATTTGGGCGTCTTGAGAAACACGTTGCTGGTGCATGTGGGCAGCAGACTAAAACAATGTATTTTTCAGACTTCAGTTACAGAAAAACTGGTGTATGTAGGCAAGCTCTGAAACTTCAGAAAGACAAATCTGGTGTGAATGCTAAATAATTCTTACTATAGTTTAAGCTGTTATAATTCTTAATTTGTCAGGCTGCAGAAGTGGTGGTTTTGGTTCTTAAACTTAAATGATTACATGGCTAGCACTTCTAATAAGCCCTTGTTGATTTCTTAATGTCAGCTTCTCAAATGCAAAATAAAACTGTTATAATTTTATGTATTACAGGTGTCATGGACAGCTCACTGGAAAACACAGCTATTTCTTTGTCAAATTGTTCTTTAGGGTCAGAATTTACTGCAACTGGAAGAGAGAACAGCATCAGATCTAATTTCCTGAAAAGTTTTAAAGACTGGGATTGGTAGGAGGTGTTTTCAGTTCTCCTTTATCATTTATTTCCTCTCAACATCCAGATAAACCATGAGTAAATGATACATTTGGACTGTGCAAAAATTGTTTTAAGATTCTTGTTTTCTTGAGTAAAGACTTGTTTGTGGGTAACTTATGAGATAATGTGGATGTTGATTTTGATGAGCAGAACTGTCTAACTTTCTGATCTGATCTGTGCATGTTGAAATTGCTGATGGGATATAGGGATGATAAAAACTGAACTAGGTGATAAAAAACAAACGAGAAGGAAAGCAAATAGCTCAGACTGATAAGCAGAGTTATTACTTCTCAGAGCTTTTTTATGCCAAATACAAAAAATATAATTTAAAAAGGGGGCATGTATTTTTAATTCTCCAGGAATTTGGTTGGTTGTGATGAAAGAAGAGTGTTGGTTTTACCTTTTGTATATATATGCTTACAGCGTAAAAATCCTAGTTATTGCTACTACTTTTAAGTCAGCAACACTATTAATTGCTGTAGTTAGAGTCTTGTGATTAATAATGCCTTCCATCCAAATGATTTAACTCTGCTATTTGTTATTAGTCAAATATCAAAGTCGTACATTTAGCAACATTTGCCTTTTTATACAGCCTTCTCTCAGTGCTGTTATGTAGCATGTTAGAAAGGAAGTGAGTAATTTTAAATTATTGCTTTTTTTGTATTTTTAGTCTTGATGATGAGCAAGATTCTTTTTGTGATTCAAATGGTCTAGAAATAGAAGAAAAGTCCATTATTTGCTCTGAAACTGATGCAATTCAAAATCCAGCTATATACATGGAAACAGGTAATTAATAATCAACTAAAATGTATTTTAAGGTGGGGGGACTTAACCTTTCACGTAAGTATGAGTAACTCCTTTAGACTTATTTTAGGAGGTCCAGACATACTTGAAGCAATACTAACATAAAATTTTTTAAAAAGAGATCAAACTTTTATGAAACTGGTTGCCAGCGGACTTTATAATATAAATAAAGAAACAAGTTGGGGTTTGGATTTTTGTTTGTGTTTGTTTTGCTTTATTTTGTTTTAAGTAGCTAACTACATTAACAAATACTACAACTGTTGATCAGATGGAAAAACTTGCAGTGGGTAGTGTTACCCTTTGTTCAGCTAACCCAGAAAATTCTAGCTACAATGTTGTAGCAGGGAGCAGGTGGCATTCATTCACTGAAAATGTTTGAAAATTAAAGCAGAGGGGTTTGTGAATCAGTGTAGCCCTCTCTTGAGGAGACTTTTAGGTTTAGAAGAACATTAATGTGTTTTTTAGAAAGTGTATGTGAAAAAGTGGAGACAGACAGACAACCAACCCCAAGGTGGCTAAAGGGAATCTCAGAAGCCAGGCAGAACAGATCAGTAGAGCTGTCAATGGAGACAATTTAATAGGTAGAGCAAAAGCCACGCAGTCCAACGAAGCAGAACAAGGAATTCATCCACCGCTTCCCATAGGCAGGCATTTGTTCAGCCACCTGCAGGAAAGCCAGGCTCCACCACATGTAATGGTGACTTGGGAAGACAAACACCATCACACTGAATGTCCCCTCCTCCCTCCTTCTTCCCCCAGCTTTATGTGCTGAGCATGACACCATATGGTGTTGGGGTCAGCTGTCTTGGCTGTGTCACAGCTCCTTGTGCACCCTCGGTCCTCTCGCTGGTGAGGTGGGGTGAGAGACAGAAAAGGCCTTGATGCTGTGCAAGCCCTGCTCAGCTATAGCTAAAACATCCCTGAGTTATCAACAGTTTCAGCACAAATCCAAACTATAGCTCCACACTGACTGCTATGAAGAAAATTACCTCTATCCCAGCCAAAAACCAGCAAAGTACCAAATTAGTATTTCCCATACTGTTGCCTAGGTAATCTTATCCTGATGTGGTACTCTTATCCTGATGTCTCTCCCCAAAAAGATCCCAGTACTTCCCTTCAGTTATCTGTGAACTTTGTCCATTCAACTATTTGTGAAATCCAACCATTCCTCACTGTGCCATCTGCAGCTTTCATCAGCTCCTTACACTGTAATCTGTCACATCGAACAGTTTCTCATGTGGTGTCCCGTAGTTTAAGTCGTCCTCTGCTAATTTAGGTGTCAGCATAAGGTCTAGTCAACAGCAAATCACTTGCCTGAAGCCCTCACAAAAATAATAGGAGATTTTGGCGACACAACGACTTGATCTGTGCATAGATCCTATACATATATTTCTGGGATTTCTGTATTGCAGTGGAGGGCATAGTTTTACTTACAAAACTCCATTGATTCCTGATCAGTTCAAACAAATTGTTGAACACTGCTTTGAGCAATTCTCCGTAATTCTTTAGATTACTTTCATATTTTGATACATCTTTATACTTGTTACTCTGAATTGCTAAAATACCTTTTCACTGGTTTTATACAACAGTCGTATAATTATTTAGCTAGGACTAATGTTTTAATATAAAATTTTTTTGTTGCTGTCCACAGGCCATACCTTACCATCTCATTTGGCTGCAAATACACAAGAAAATAGTGACCAAAATATTGTCAGTAGTTTGTTAAAGAAAATTATGAGGGGAACTGATGCTCAGGCATGCAATAGCCAAGGCTTAATACCACCTCACATCGGTCAAATTTATGATGAATTATTTATAATACATCAGAAACTTCAGGTAGGAACTGGAATCACCCTAAATTTTTTTTTTTAATAACGTTATGAAGATTCTTACTTTTGATAAATCAAAAATTATATACATAGTAAAACTTACTTATAAAGAAAAAATAAAATAAAGAAAAAGGTGAAAGCATCTCATATTCACTTGAATGAGAGATTTTATTTTTTTTAATTTTTAATACTTAGTGCTATTACTTTACACTAATCACAGTTATTTATGTTCTAAACCTATGTCTTCATATGCCTATTTCCCTAAATTAATTCACTGATCCATTAATGGGTCTTTGACTTGGATTATGGGTAGGTGGGTAGATTCAGCTTGAGGGAGTTTGAACACAGTGCTTCTACTGTCTCGTGGTGGACATGGAGGGAAGCACCCACAGCCGTTGCTTCTCGAGAGCATCTAAACTGTTCTTCTGACTCTATGCATTCCAGAGCACTTGCCTTCACAGCCTCCTGCAAAAACCCTCCATTCATTCCACCAGTCCATCTCCAGCAGGCCTACCCTACTGACAGAAGAACCTCCTATATGGTTTTACTCTGTAAGAGTTCCTAAGCTTCTGCTAGATTCCCTGATGTGACTGTCTTTTGCACCATATGAGATAGAAATAATTTTGTATCTCTTTATCCCTCACCACTTTTTCAGGGATGCTTCCCACTAGCTGAAGAAACAATAAATCTAGTGTTCAGCATAGACAGTCACATCAGACTCTCTTCTGTCTTACAGTTAATACTATTATCCAAATATTTTGGAAGCAAAAGCCAAAGTTTAATTGTCTAGATTTATACTTGAGCAGCAATGTAGAATTGAATTTTGTATTTCGGAGGCCAACCCATCCCAATGCACATCAGTCATTTGGGTTAACAGGTGAGGAAACTGAGCACAGATGGCCATCAGGATACTTTGTATTAGTAAGCTCTTGTGTAACACTGTAATTTCACAAAAAGCTAAGCACATCTCTGGGCCAAAAATTCAGATGCAGTATAATTTGTCACAACTTCATGGGTTTTTAAAGTAGTTTCAACATTTTTTTTTCTTGATACAGAGAGAAAGTTCAGCACAGCAGGAGTATGCTCTGCAACTCCAGAAACGAGAGCGTTGTCTAACAGAACGAGAAGCATTGCTTTTTAAACATGAAGCAGCTTTGGCTAAAATAAGAGGTGTTGAGAAAGAAGTTCACACAAAATTTGGAGCTATAAAAGAGGTGAAAAAATATATTTGATGATAGATACTGCTCTACATACCATATAACTTGTTTGTAGTTCTCTTAAGCCATCACGTTTGCTGGAAATACTGCTTATTTATTTAAAGTGCTGGAAATCCCTAAGGGAAATATTTATATAGAAAGTACTGAACAATATTATTCAGATTTTTGTATGACTCCTGTTTCAGAATGGTGCATTTTGTTGTCTGATGTATTAGTACATTTTACTGTTACAAGTTAGAAAAAAGAGATCACTTATTTGTAAAGTAGCAAAAGCTATATGACCAGTATTAGAGAAAAAATTTTGGTCTATCTGTAATTGTATGTTCATTAAATGAGTGTTTTTGCATTAGCTGTAGCTGAAGTGGATTTCCTTGCGAAGGCTTTAAGACATATTGAGATCTTATGACAAAACACCTACTGCAGAGAGCATTAGCAACCAAAGGCTCAAAAAGTTCAGAGAAAGATCAACCTAACTTTGGGGGTGTGGGAAGAAATGAAATGGTAGGATTTTGCTGTAAGAGGTACTTATTAGTAACACTGTTCTTGAGAGTGTTTGGTATTGAATTCAAATCTTGTGAAAAGTTTTGGTTATTATCCAGGAGGTCTCCAAGAGAAATCCTTAAACATGTGTACTTTCTGTCAAAACCAGAAGCTGCGAAATTAAATTTCTTTGAAGTGTGCAAGTAAACCTTTCCTACAGGCTGTTGAGGGAGGATAAGACTACATGTTAGAAAGGAGGAAAGGGTGCCAGAGGATAGATCTGAAAAAAGTACACTGTTCACAAGGCCTGAGTGTACAGTATTGCATTTGAATAGAAGTATCAGCAACAGAGGATGATAACTGGATGCATGGGCTAAACACGCAGAATGAATTGAGGGTGAATGTGCCAGTCTTCAACTACATAAAAACTAGAAGTAACAAAAAAAACCTAGATGTAACAAAAGCAGTTAAGCATATGAACAGGGAGATTGGCAAGACTGTGTTCCTAGTATTGGATAACTTAAGAACAGGGGAGACAAACATCTGGCAGGAGTGAAGTGGTATAGCTGGTTAATATACAGACGACACCACCTGATTTGATTATGGAAGTGGGTGGGATAGACATCCTGGCATCACCTTCAACCCTATGGCTTAACAACTGAATTGGTTTTGAACTTCAAGTAAAGCTGTTAACTGTGTTTGTAGAAAACAGAAGTGAAACATTCCATAAGATTCCATAAGATAGGATGCACTCAATTATATGTTGGCAGCATCTGTGTGTTTATTGGTATGGAAAGGGGATCTGTCATTTCGTACAGATGAGAGGACAAAAGGAAACAACCTCAAATTGCACGAGGGAAGGTTTACATTGGATATTAGGAATAATTTCTTCACCTAAGGGATTTTCAAGCATTGAAACAGGCTGCCCAGAGAAGTGATGGAGTCACCATCTCTGGAGATATGAAAAGACGTGTAGATGTAGCACTTAGGGACATGGTTTAGTGTTGGTCTTGGCAGCATTAGGTTAATGGTTGGACTCAATCTTCCAACCTAAGTGATTCTATGATTCTGTGTCTTCTTAGGCAAATATGTGTAGGTGCTTTAGACAAGAGTGTCTTGCCCACAGCTCTTCTGATCCTGTCGACTGAAGAGGAGCAACATTTGAGGAAAAGAAGAACTGTAGATGGTTCTACTGAGTTTCCAAGCAGAAATGCAGAGGAGGATCTCTTCAGGACTTGCATCCTTTAAATTTCTACTGTCCTTTACTTTTGTCATTTGCACATGTAGAGAGAGAGGATATGACTCTAAATGGAAAAGTAGAGATCAAGTAGGTGACCGAGTGAAGAACAGTGAATTCATGGAGGGAGAGAAATGAAAGCTAGTATGTATATATAGCTGGAATATTTTCAGTAAAATAGAACTTTGCTGTTTTATCAAATCTGAGGTACTGAAAGAGTTGCACTGGTGTCCAGAGAAGTTTAAATCTAAACCAAGTTTCAGGGCAAAGAGAAGGATGGCAGTGGATATGCAAGTTGTAGTTAACGATTCATGTGCTTCTGTTGTAAACCAGAGCGTTAGTCTACAAGACATAGGATTAGTTTCTTGCTCTGCGTGATTGAGAGTGAGCAAAGCAAAAAAAAATAGTCAAAACCTCAAAACACGATCACAATGTTTTTTTTTTTTTGTAATTGAGTGAGCTGTAAATAAAAGCTTTTTCGTTGATTTTGGTTCACAAACATTTCCCACATATGAATTCTGAGAAATATACATATACATAGTCTGGTTTTGGTAGAATCTGGAAAGAATAGGAGCTGTAGTCTATGCGTGTTGCTCTATGTTTCTATATAGATCCTTCATAATATGCAGGACAGATCTTGTTTTTCTCACTACTGTCTAAATGTGCGAATTTGGCCATGCGGAATGACGAACTTGGTATTTGAAAGTCTGTCCTAGTATTTTAACACCAAAATGGAGCTTGGCATTTTTAGAATAGTCTCTTTTAAATCATGTTTTTAAATTTGATATTTCTCTAGCGGCATGAGGCAGAAGTTAAACAGCTAACAGAAGCCTTGAGAGAAATAACTAAAGAAAATAGGAGGCTGAAGTCATCATTTGACACCTTGAAGGAAATGAATGACTCTTTGAGGAAACAGGTAAAATTAATTATTTCCTGCTATAGATAATTTTACAAGTTATAGTCAATAATTGTAAATCTTTGAGCAGCTTTAGTTTGCAAAATTACCCATGTTTTTGTTTCTCTAAGACAAGAATTGTGTGAATGACTGAAAGTACTTCCTGCACATTTTTCTAGTACTTGAAATTTAGCCTTTCTGATCTTCTCCAGTATAAAAAATATTGAACTTACTCCTCTGACCCACTAGGAACAGCTAATTGTTGCGAAGGGCAGATCCTTGTCTTCTGAAGCAAATCGAGGGTGGATGGAAAGTATGTTATGACTTAACAATATCCACCCTGTGCTGATTGCCTGTGCTGATTCTATTAAAAAAAAAAAAAAAAAAAAGGAGAGTATATATTTCTAACTCCATGTTTGCTGGGTATTTTCAGTTATTTTTGCAAATTAAGGCAGTATTTTCTCAGTTCTAAACTGAGATAATGTTTCATAGCAATACAAGAGAGTAGGAATTTGTTTCACTTGACTGTCAAGTCTGACTTAAAATGCTGACAAGGCAAATTTCTATCTAAAGTCTTTGATCATTGTTTATTCCTTGAATTAATACCAGTTCTTATAGATCGAAGGACAGTAATCTACAGCAGAGCCTTATTCTTTCCATTAGAGAAGGTCAGATCTAAGTCCTAGAATGTTGATGGTTCTGGTGCGATGCATCTGTCTTGTTATTTCCTCTCACTGCTAAATCTTTGCATTTCTGTGCAAAGTGAGGGCTTCTGTGATAATTACACTGTTTAGTGTTGTATGCACTTTCCCTCATCTTTTCTCACCAAGCAAACTGTTCTTTTAGCATGTTAGTAACTATCTCGTTCTGTAGAAAAAAACTTTCACCTTCCCCATTAACAAGACTATTGTACCATTCTTGAAATGTGTGCTCCTTTTTTATGTCACTTCTTCATGAAAAGATGTGAAGTACCTGTAAACCTAGAAGGATATTGTAGTGCTTATTCTTCCCCTTCACACTGAAAGGTTGGGCTACAGGTCAACAAAGAGCTACTCCTGTGTCTTATCAGGTTGCCAAGAGAGGTGTTAGAATCTCAAACCTTGGAGCAGTTCAAAAGCTATCTGGATATAGTCCTGGGCAGCCAGTTCTTAGTGGCCCAGCTCGTTCTGGGGGGTGGGACCAGATGTCCTCCAGAAGTGCTCTTGAGCCTCAGCCAATCTATTGATTCTGCAGTTTGTTGAGGGAGGTATATGATGATTTTGTTTCTATCACTTTACATGCTGAGAAGAAGAAAATTGAGCTTAAATAATTTAACTACTCAACAGCAGTATTAAATTATTTCAGTGTGATAATTAAGCCAAGAATTCAGTTCTGACTTTACAGATACTTCAATATTTTCTGATTCTTTCAGTTAAGTGATGTAACTGAACTAAACAAGAAGTTGGAAGGTCAAGCACGAAAAGTACAAGCACGTTTAGAAAACCTGCAGGTAAGGTATGTCCTTACATATGCCTGCCTCCTTTATAGGTAACCAGTAAAATGTAATTCATTTTTATATTTTGTTGTAGAGGAAGCATGAATTTTCAGTCGTACGGAAGTCTGACAATATACGTCAAGTGATGCAACAAAGCAAACCTGTGAAACAGGAAAAAGTGATGGGAACATCAAAAATAGCTAAGGTAAGAATTGAGCAAAAGTCTTGACTCTTTTCATTCGAAAGGTATTAGGCAGTGTAGCATTCTCTGTGTATCTACTGGAAATTAGAAAATGTAGCTTCCAATTTTGTTTTATGAGTAAATTAATTATAATAAGAAAAGAAACATTGTATTGGGGGAAAACACAGATAAAGAATTAAGTTTGAGGCTAAAAATATGTCTGGGATTTCATATTCCATATGTGAATAGTATATGTATATATTTTTATTTGTATGGCATGCTTTCCACTTCCTGTCATGTCATCTTTCATCTGCCAATTAGAATTATAACCTGCTTCCACTCTTAGGGATTTCTTTTGCTGTGTCAGAGAAAATCTTAAACTTATTCTGCTTACTGCTACAGTACAGCACAGCACTGTCCTTATGAATAACACCAGGCAAAAAGCAGTCAGTCAGAAGTATCTGATAAAGAATCTTAATCTTCTAAACAAAAAGTGATTTACTGCTGTTATTTTTTTGAGAAATAATCTATGATGAGGGAAAGAGAATAAGTGCAGCGTTCATACACATTTCCAAAACAATCGTCTTTGTTTCCTTAAAAAATCTTCTTACATCACTTAATGAAATGTTTTCCTTCTCCGTGTAATTCCATTTAGTAGACCATGATCTGATATTACTCTGCCAACATCTCCTGACTGGTAAAACTTTTTTCAGACAGAGATGATCTGTGAAATGAAAAAGAGATATTCACACCATCCTACTTAACTGATGTACATTGGGTGTTTTTAAAAATGTGCTGTCTATATATAGCCAACAAATTCTCTTTACATAGGTTTTAGCATACTTTGGTTGCAAGTGTAATACAAATAGTATCAGTAATTACAGTTCTGATAGAAGAGGAAAGCAGTTATCTGAAGGTAGATAGAAGAAAACTTTTGAAGTCCTTAGAGAACTGTTCGTGCAGCCTGTCTTCAGGTATCTCTGGATATCTTTCATAGAGTATTTCACTGCAGTGTAGTACAACCAGAATGACAATTTCAAAAAGTCTTTGTTGTTTTTTTTAACGATGCTAGTTGCCCAGTTAAATTTTAACAACAGTAAATTGTGTGAAATAAAGAAAAGTAGGTCTAGTGCATTGAGATAAGAATTTCCCCATGCAAAGGACATTAAAGACTTAATTTCTCCTGTAGTTCATTTGTCCAGAATTATAAAATGGAGTGATTTTGTATGTGAAATTTTTTTTCCAAGGTGTTTTACTACCATTTGTCCAAATATAAAATAGATGATGGGCATATTTTTTTCACAACCAGAAACCATCACAAATGGTGCCCGCACTGGGGAATGAGGTGTGAGAGAGAGAGAAAAACACTGCAGGGTTCCTTTTGGGTTTCTAGAAGAAAGGCCTGACAACAAATAGCTTAAAAGACTATTTTAATAAATTAAGACAGAGTAAGAGGAGGGATATAGACAGCAAGTAATTCTTATGTCCCTTCAGATGCTGGGAACTTTGTGTTTATGCAGCATCAGGTGAAGCTTGGGTGGATTTTTCCCAGGGCATGCCAAGCAGGTCCTGTCCACTGAGAGAAGCCCCTCCTCTTTGGCCATTCAAGATATTACGTGATTTTCTTGCAAGAAAACAACTCTATTCATGAAGGACGTTCACAGGAGAAGAACTTGTTGCCTTTCTAGACAAGGACAAGGCCAGGCAGGAGGCATAATCAGCAGTTCCAGTGGGAGCTGTCTGAGTTTATTCTGCAGCCAAGCACGGGATAAACTGTGCAGTTGATTGATCTGTGCAGCACAGCTCAGGCTCCACCTACTCAGGTTAACTGTGATGTTATCTCTGACTGCTTTATGCCCAGTAGTCTCCCAGTCAGGATTGCCACCTTCCAACCCTTGATCCACCTACACCTTTCCCAGTGATATTTTAAGTTACATGTTAATAACATACAGGCTTCTCAAACCCTAGGTACAAGGCCCAACAGAGTACACATGGCCTGTTCAAGATCACTGTCTACTTGAATATGTTTTCCATGGGCTGCCTATACAGTAACTTACCTCCCAGATTTTATCAGGCATAAAATTGTCATCCTTTATATTATGTGTAATATTTCATAAGAAATGTACTCTCATGTGTTCCAGTCTGTTACTATTTTGGCTTCGAAAGATCATTAATTTGAAAGCTGAAATGTCTGATGTTATGGATCTATTACAGCTACCATTGCATTCACAAGTTTATGAGCTCTTAACTTTTCTTATGGATTGGATCTCAGACGAGCATCTTAGCAAAATTAAAACACAAGAAGAAAGAGAGGACAGTCATGAACTTGTGGTTACCCAGAGCTCAAATAAACCCTCTACTCGGCAAAAGTGTATGAAGGTAAAGGGGGTTGGATTGTTTGCTTGTGTTAACATGTTTTGGATTTCGGGGGTGGGGGGTTTAAATTATTCTGAGAATATAACAGGTCAGCATGTAATTAGAACAAAATCACTGTAATTCCAATGACAATAGATACATTGTCATTTGTAAAGCGTACAGACATTTTCAGTAAAAAGTGTGGTGTCCAGTCTCAAGATGAAAGTTTCAGCATTTTATTTCTAGTCACTTCTTTCAGTTGATACTTTATCTTGTGTTTTATGTGTGATACTGTACATAATTCCTTTGTATAAAGGAGATAAACAGGTCAAATTTAAAATATTTTTATGCCTATTTTGATATTAATGTTTCAATTTATGACTGATAAAAGGTGATGCTGTGCTGTACTTTCAGCACTTCTTTTGTTTTCTTTCTGGTGATACCAAGATTTGGAAATCAGTGCAATGTTCAGAAAATCCATTTCTGTTGTATTTCTTCATCTTATAAAAGATTTATAGCCACTGGAGTTGAATTTACAGAGATTGAGCTCACATGTATCTTCACTTTTACATTTAAAATCTGTGTATGCATATCATTCTGTTACCTCTACTTGATCTGCCCAGAGAGTATTTGCATATGTGATCTGTTAGACTACAAGAGAAAACTAAAAAAAAAAAAAAAATTAGGAAGTCTGTTCACTTGTTTTTCACTTACAGTTAGCTTATAGAGTAGTTTTATATACTGCCGTAATTCTGCTTTTGTGTATTTTTACAGCTTTTGCCTATAGCTACTGAGCAACTCCAGTGGATGCCATATGTGAATTCTAAACTGCACATGCCTGTAATTAAATTTATTTACTGGTCTATAAGACAGCTGGACACTGATACACAGGTAAAACAAGTACTCCTTTTGCAGTATGTTTTTTTAATAGCTAAATTCACTGAAGATATTAATGGATTTTGCATTTTAAATACATATGAAAAGTGGATGTTTTCAGCTATTATATAGAAAAGAAACTGCTGTAAAGTATAAATTCATAGTGATTACCACAGAGAAATACCAAATGAAAAAAAAAATCAAGTTACATTTAAATTTGGCATTGTGTATCTAAAGACAGTGTTTGTAAGTATGTGATCTCTGTTGTGATGTCTGAGCACATCAGAAATTACATTTTTGCATATGTAGTTACAAAACTTGCACTAGAAAAGGCAGTTCCTTCAGGTGCACTTTATGCATGAGATTTGTTGAAACCTATGGAAGTGTGTGGCAAAGCAGTGAGGAAATGTTTATTTTCTGTTCTCTGCTTGTAAATATCCTGAATTTAAATTCAATAGAACATTAAGCTGCTGTGTTTAGTGCTAATAAGTAACTATATTTTAAATGAGCATATTGTGACGCTTGATTTGAGGTAATATTTCTTTATAGTTTATGACAAAAACTCTAATAGATATTACCTGTACAGTGTTCTTAAGGTTCATGTCTAGACTTTGTTCTGTAAATAGTTTTACAGGATATAACTTCAGGCAGCCTTACAAAACAGAGTTGGCTGAAAGTGAACTTTTTCTGGAATCAGAGGCAACTTAAATAATGTCAGCATATCCAGGGCCCTCACTAATTAGTCTCTTGATGAAGTATGTGTTGATACAGCACCATGATAGTGTTGTTTAGCTGTTCACACTAACTGTGTGCACTGTTTGAAGCAGCATGCAACAATGAGATCAACAATGAGGAGACTGGGCGAAGATATTTTCAAAGGCATCGTGAGCAAGGGAAGCCCACATGGTTCTTCTGAACAGTCTGTAGAGAGTAAATCAAAATCAGCAGCTTTCTTTAAGAGTTCCTGTATGCCTCTGAGATTTCTGTCAACTTTAATTGTGCTCAAAACAGTGACACAAGGTAAGTTAAGATTTTTTTTTTATTAATTTATTTATTTCAGTCATGTGCCTGGGTAAAAAGCATTTCAATGATACTATAGAGTCTGTTATGCTTTATTAGTGAAAAGTGGTTTTTCTTGAGTTTAACTGCCTTGTGAATCCAAATATGTATAAATCTTGCTATTATTCATTTCGTGTTGGAGTTTATATGTTCCTTTTAATACAGTGACTTGTTAGATAAGTCAACATTTTTGAAGAAGGGGAAAAGAGATGTTGATAATTCTGTCAAACTGCTTTCCTTCCTTGATCCTTTTGATATAGAGATTGTGTTCACTTTTGTGAGAAGAAAAACTTTCAATAAGTCTGATTTATAGAGATATTTTTAAATTAACTTACAGATTGGTTATTTAAACAAATTCTTCTCCATTTTTAATTTATATATATATGACTTCTTTGAATAATTCAACATAATCTGAATTATGCTTGAAAGTTCTTAATTCATGTATGTGCAGATGTGATCAGTAATCCAAAAGAATGCCTTATTTTGACCTCTATTATTAGGCTTCTCTTTGACTTAGTGTTTTAATTCAGTAATGGCTTCAGTGATTGCTATGAACCTATGCTAAAGGAGTCCATCAGCATAAAAGCAGCAGAGTTGATAGGTCCCCTCTGAATCCTAAATGCAATGTAATTGCTACTTATTACCAGGTTGAGTTTCTGAATATATTAACACTTGATTTTTTTGTGTGTGTTTATTTCTTTGGGAAAAAAAAGATCATATATTCTCTTAAACAATGGAGTCCATACAACTTCCAATGCCTGTTAGGGGATTATTCCATCTGAAACAGCTACATCATTTTCAGCTCTCTCTTCTGCCTTTTGTTAACCAGAAAGGATCAGGAGGGTTATGTAGGGGGGCATCACAGGGTGAGTGACTCCTGTCTTTCAGTGTGATTTTTTTGTGTTTCCTTTGTTCCCAGAACCCTTCCACCTCTCACACTGGCAGATATGTATAACAGTAAATTAGAATTTTCTGCTTAAATTATATGTAATTTGGTTTTGGCAAAGAAATGGAGGAAGCTGGGTCTTCCTTCCATGTCTTATGGCAGTGAGAGAAGATAAGGAGTTCAAAGTAGACACTACAGGATTACACAAATCAGGTTGTGTCTGGACAGTATGGGAAAAAATGTGGAAAATGTAACTCAAAGACTAGAGTAACTGTTCTCCCAGCTGATTTAACTGCTGCCTTTCAGTTATGAAGTCTTTTCTCTCTTCAAGGGAAGTAGCTAACAATAGATATTGCATATCCTTTTTATGGAAGTCAGGCAGAAAAGTAATTATATACTATTAAGTGCAGGTGTAAGATGTGATTGCTGCTTACTTGAAACAACTTAGCAGTACTGTGGTGCTGCATAACTGGGATTTTCTGCAAAAATATGTTTTACAAGGATTGCATAAGAATGAATGTATTTATAACTCTTTTCCAACTCTTTGTGATATTAACCATTAATTTTTCCCTTTTCAAAGAAATTTGAAAAGCACAGATCATTTTGATAGCAAGTAATTGTTCAGTGGGGCTACAAATTAAAAATCTAACCTAACCTCAGAGATGGTCCTGCTTTAGGCAGGAAGGTTAGATTCCAACTAAATTGTTCCATGATTCTGTGCTACCTCTGACTTTTGTGACCTTTTATTCTCTGAATGGTTTCTATTTTAAAATGTTTTTACTAGTAACACATTTATTCTGCTAATAACACAAAGAGACTGAGACAGGTTACAGAGATATTAATTATCAAGGTACTTCTGCAAATAACCATGCCAGAATGTCCCAGTCAGGTGCTTGCTTTGTTATCTGTTATTTTTCAGCCTCTTGCGTGAAATATATTGTGAATGTTAGGCCAGTTCCTTAGACAGCAGAGGTCCACATCATAAAATTGCTGCAATCTCTGGCACCCTGATTGACACTAAATTGTGAGGCCAAAGATTTTAAATGCATACATAGTGAATAGTGTTCTTGTTCATACAAGTTCTGCTTCTGGATGAGATGGTTAAGAAGATTAGTTTGTCTTTATGCTTAACAACCTGTGCAGGATTTATGTTGAGAGTATTTACAGTAAATACAGGATTAAAATGTGGTGGAAGACCACCCTGACATCATTAATGAACTAACATAGTATTTCAGCTGTTGGAGGGAACTATTTCAGTCAAGACATTTTGGCGAAGCATGATAATTATTCCTAAATTGCGACTCACATTTCTAGAAATGTTTCATAAAAACAATGCAAGAAGAATTGCAATACCAAAACTGGTCATTGCCGAGGCTGATTTACCCTAAGGAGATGAACAATCTTGATTAGAATGAACCAGTTTAGCCTCTCATAGTTCCCTTTTACTGCTGGTTTCTATAAAGTGGAAAATACAATCTGATATTAAACATATGCCAGATATCACTGTGTATGAATTTTGATCACTCTGACCACATGGCACTGATGATCTAGTGATAAAGTAGCACATTCGAACATCCATCCTCTTTCCCTTAACTGTCGGTATCCAGCAGATGGCACCGTAGCTAAACTTTTGCAGCAGGATAAATTGTTTCCTTCTATTTAATTTTCTGAGCTCCAGATGATCAATAGGATTCCAAGACACTGAGGAAGATTTGACATCGGGAAGTTAAGAAATCAGATTGGTTCACTTAATCTGCATTCTTAGTATAATTCAATGCGCTCCATGATGAATGAGAATATAAAATGCATGTACTGAAACTACCACTCTTTATAGAAGGAATGGGAGTAGTTGCTCTGGTGAAAGTAATTGCTCCTTCTCAGACAAATCAGCCATTGACTCCTTTAATAGAGGTTTCCCAGATGTTGGAACCAACATTGTCTCAAACTGTGCAAGCTTATGTTTTCTTTCCTCTTAAGCAAAATATTTGCAGGACTTTACATTTGTAAGTATATTTTTCTTACACATAGGAATTGTAGATAGCGTCTTTCTCTAGTCAAAATAAATTGTTAAGGAATAAAACCAGAGTATGTCTTTAAATAAAAAGTAAATTTAGTATTTTCACCATTTACTTTAAAGTATATATTGTATATATCTGCAACGGAAACTGTCAAACCTTTGTTCACATTGCTTAATGAAATGATGGTTAGAGAAGTTTTGTTGCCTGTGTTCTGGTATCTTTCAGTGGATTACCTGGCTCAGGCATTTGATTCCCTTCGCATAGACTTGAAGACAGATGAAGGGAAGGCCTTATTTTTGGAATACCAGTGTGTGCCTGTTGTATTAAGTCACTTAAAAGTATCCAGTAGAGGTCTGCTTTCCAGTGCTCTTGATGGATTACTTCAGATGACCATGGAATCTGGTAAATTCGGGTAATTAAAAAAAAATAAATTTAAAAATCATGATGAAATCAGGTGAGGTAAGCATAAATACAATGTTAAACACCACAATTTTTATGTATAAATGATCTAATGTAGTATTAGCATTCATTTGTATCATGTACATTCATTAGAGACATAAAATCTACTTCTGAATTGTCTTTCTCTGTCATCTTGTGTTTTCTTCTCCCTCTCAGCACCTATGTTTTATATTTTGTCCTAGTTGCTTTCTTATTTATTGCTGTGAATTTTTTGTTGATCCTTTTTGATTTGGCATTTCAGTTTATTCCACTGTATTACTTTGCTGATATTTTTCTTTGAAGTCAGGCTGTGCCAGGGAAGGCAAATCACAAAAAACTGCCAGAAGGTGGAAATAAAAAATAGGGTGTATTTAAATTCTTTTCCTAGTTTGAATGAACAGATCATCCACAATCATTTTTCGGTTTCTAATAATTGGAAATGGCATTTCTAAAAGAGATGGTTATGTTTTGCTGAATTTTACTGTGCTTTAGTCCTAGAAAAGTGTTAATAATCCTATTTGTCACAGCATTTTTCCAAGTGATACAGGCTAAGGATCAGTTGATAACCAGCTGGATAAACATGAAGGTAGAGAGGCATTCCAGTGCCATATTGAATAAATTTTGTGGACGGTGTTTTTTTAAAGATGAAAATCACTCACTGCTTTTTAGAACAGAAAAGGGGAAGGGGCTGCTGCTATTTTTCAAATGTGCATTATTTTGGAAGGATTTTGTTACCATGCATTTTACTGGTTAAAATACAAAGCGTGTTTGACTTGGGATGGTATAGCATTGAGTAAACAGCAATTTTGTAGCAATGTAAGTGCAAAAATATTTAACTTAAGTTCTATTCTTCCTTGCAGACTCTTTTTCTGATGGTGTAGTTAGTGCAGTCTTATGTTAAAGTATTCTTCCTAGTAGTCATGAGTGTGGCTGATAAAGTGATTGGGAAAGAATTAATTGAATGCACAAAGTGGATGGTGTCTGGTATTACTTTGGGTAATGTCCATAACAGTACCTCTTCTGTTACCTCTCAGTAGTCAGTCTGATACACTAGATGCCTGCAGTTTGAAGAATAATGAAGATATATTTTGAGAGACTCAAATTTTTACTTTCTTGCTTCTCATAGAAGTTGTATGCATATGAAATCAGGGAAGGAAGAGTACTGTTTAATGGAATCGACATTTGATTGAGAATTATTTCTTGGCAACTGAATATAAAGCCTCATGCAGAGCCTTTTTCTTTGGTACAATAAATTGCCAATACACAAGTTGTAGGAATGTTCTGCTATTTTCCAATACACAGTTAGCATTTTGCAAGAAGTTGTTAACCACAAGAAGTACGATTGTTGATGGGAAACTGTGTTTTCATTGCTTTGCAAGTTTCCTATTAAAAAGTCATTGAAAGACAAACTATAAAAGATGGCAGTGAATATTCAGAGGACTCTTTATGTTAAACAGGAATTTATGCTCACTGTATGCTTACAGTTTTAGAGCTGTATTTGTGTGCAGCCTTAAATGTGAAGTCATAAGTAGCTGGCCATATACTCAAATACAGAATCATATTACCCAAAAAGACAGTATCCAGCCAACAGGAGGCAAAGTCTAAACTTTTATTTTTTGCTGTAATATATGCCATGTTGACCATTCTTTCAGTTTGCTATAACAATTTTCTGTCTCTATTTGTTAAAAAATAGTACCTTTAGAGAGGAAGTGATTAGAAATGAAGTTGGGAAAAAACCCCAGTGGGTTTTTTTCTTCATAGTATTTTCTCTAACTTATTTTTAAGTTTTAATTTTTTCATGAAGTATTTTTACAGATTTAAATTTTAGTTGTTCAGGCTGAAAAATGTTAATCAGATGTGAAATAGCTACTGTGTTTCAGTAGTCCTTCCCGTAACTGCATGTACTTTTTTTATAGTAAGCAGTGAATGCTAATGTTTCTGTGCAGTTCAGGCCTGTCTGAGGTCCTTATGGGGGCTGTCTCCTGTGTAAGAAATTATCTTCCTCATGTTCCAGAAATGAAGCCTAGGTTTCCCTCATACGTTAAGGAAAGCTACACCTACTAATCTAAGGTGGATATTTCTGTTGACAGAAATTAGAACAAAAGAGCCTGCAGTAGTGAGTCAGCACATTTAGTTTTGGTATGCACATTCTCAGATTTTGGATCAACATCATTGCTTTTGGCTTCTCAGTATGTCTGGTAGAATCGATCCAGAAACCAGCTTTGCATTGCAAGTTCGTACAGCATTGACAGTGCTGGTAAGGCATTCACTTACTGAAAACATGATGTCAAATGTAACAGCTGAGGTATTAGTATCATCTTTTCCTATCTATGTACAAGACCTTAATGGCAAATTTAAATTAATATTCATACTGTTATGCATCTTACTGGCACACAGCACTCCATCTCCATCTCTCTTCAGGAGTTTCACATCAAGAATCTGGGAGAGTCCTGACACTACCATTTCAGTGGGAAATGGTGGAGGTCTGAAAGGTAACATTCCTCAGTATTTTTTACTCTGTCTGCTTACAATTTCACTATTATATGTTCAGCAGTCTTGGCCAGATCAGGATATGCATTCATACACAATATCTTATACTGTTCTGATTGTTGCCGCCTTCTCTTAAATCTTTTTTTCACAAGGAAGAGAAGTACCAGAAGACAGAGATGGAGGAATAATTAGAGTGATTTACTTGTCTGAGAAGGCTTACTAGATCACAAGGTGGTCCAGAGGATGGCTTAAGGCATTTCAAAACCTGAAAAAAAATGCATGAAGTTGAGATTCTTCAGTTCATTCTGGAAACTGTGGCCAGAAAGCCAAATAGTGTTGTGTTAATGTTCTGTACTCTTTTTTGTTTTTTTTTTTTTATTTATTTTTCCTTTTCCTGGTATGCTGGGAATAACATTTAACAAGAAGTATTGTGGTAATAGAACTGCACTGTCATTTTTTTTGCATTTTAGAGACGCCATGATACATTCTAGGGCCGCCTTTGCACTGGTCGGCATGCCATAGCTACTGTTTAGGAAAAATGAAAGCAACAAGGATCACTCAAAATAGTCTAGTTTAAAAGAAAAAAAAGACAGTAAACCAGAGTTTCAGGATTTGACAAGGTCTGTTCTGCCATTCTCTGCCATGTTTGTTAACACCTTTTCCTTCTGTGAAGGTAAGGCTAACTTTAATAAACCAGAGTGTCTGTTTGTAGAAAATCTTTCACAGTGCAGTGGGAAGAAGTAAAATCTATGTGGTGAGAGGCAGCTGATAATGAAGATCTCTGTGTATCATGCTGACTGGTATGCAGTGTGCCTGCACATGTTTCTATATGTTTGGGCACATCCATGCCCTAAAGACTGTGGCTGATAAAGATAACTATCTGGAATTCAAGCCATAAATATATTCCATTTAAAGATCAATACCCCTTCACTTCAAAGGCTAATGAAACTTTGCTCATTGAGAATTTGGAGCTCCTTTGGTTTTGGTGAGCTTCTGTGTACCAGTCTGAAGGAAGAAGCAGATGTTGTTTTTTGAACTGCACAACTCAGTTGTGTGAAGTACAAAGGAGGACGCATAGCTTACTACACCAAATGAACCCTATATAACTTCTAGTGACAGACTTTCTTTCTGGAAATCTCACTTGGAATCCCCATGTCTAATGAGAGCAAATAAGTATGAGCAGCAAATATCACAGATAATTTCTCTGAGTTTTTACTCTTGCATTACCTTTCCCATTGTGCCTTCCCCCAAAAAAGGGCACCGTCTTTGAACATTGAAAGCACAAGATTGGCTCCTTTGAGTGGAATGCATGCATGGTTCATATACACTTTGCAGGTGGTAGGTAGGCTCCGTGTGTGTCTCTCTATATATGTAGGGATGTTTGCATGTTTATATTCACATATGTGGCACTAGAAGAGTCATCCTTGAGTACTAAGACATTAGTGAGGGTGTTACTGCTGAGCAAGATCTGAATGTTCACTTAGATGACAGGAGAGAGGAAAATGTAACTGTAGTAGTCAGGGATTAGGCATTTCATTTCTACTTCAAAGACAAAAGGGGAGTATCAACTTACTTTAATTCCCTTTGTGTTAAGAGACCTATCCATTTGCATTCATAATGGTAAAATCATTTGTCATTATTTCCTCATTAGAGCCCAAGATGAACTATGAGCCTTCAAGGTGGGTTTTTTTGGTTCATCTCTTACTTCAGATTCCAGGTTTCCTTTTTTGGTCACTACTAGGATCAGGGTTTACTCTTTAATCATTTTAATTCTCAGTTAGAGAGATATTACCATATTCCACAGAAATAATGTCAATCTAGTAAATCTCATAAAGCAAGCTTCAAGCTCATTTAAAACTGAAAATAAAATGGACCCGAGGTCCACAGCTTCATGAAAAATTTGTCTGAGTTGACATCTTTTCTGTACAATAAAACACGAGTGTGTAGATAGCACCAGTGTACCTGTCCAGCTAGGCCATAGGAACACAGTGGTCTTAACATCACTTGTATGTGTTTCTTGAAACTTAGTTGCATCACCATGGCATACAAAGATCCAGAGACCACAAGTATACAATACGGTCACATTATTTCTTGGATGGATTCACCTTGTGTGTATTTATCAAACTGGAATCTCAAATTGTATACATGTCACCACACTACATTATGGTTTAGGTATCAAAACTCGGATAGTGTTCCAAGTATTGGTATACTGGAACTGGTATTTCCCAGACATCTGTGAGTTTTCATGCTATTGTATAATTCTGAAGAGTAGTGCTAGCCAAAAATAATCTCACCATTTTGTCCCAGTGTGGTGGGTTGACCTTGGCTGACCAAGTTGTTCTATCATGCTCCTCCTCAGCAGGGCAGGGGAGAGAAAGTAAGACCAAAAAAAAAAAATCATGGGTCAAGATAAAGGCAGTTTAATAAAGCAAAAGCAAAGCCCATGTATGGAAGCAAAGGAAACCAAAAGATTTTATTCTCTGCTTCCCGTCAGCAGGTAGTGTCCAGCCACTTCCTGGGAAGTGAGACCAGCATATGTAGAGGTTGGTCTGGAAGGCAATGCTATAAATAAATGCTCCCTTCCCTTCCAGTTTGCCCTTCCCTCTTCTCCTTAGCTTTTATTGTTGAGCAGATATCATATGGCATGGGAGTCAGTTTGGGTCAACTATCCTGGTTGTGTCCCCTCCCCTCCCAAGATCTTGCCCAACCCCAGCCTGCTGTGAGGGAGAGTGCTGGAGAGACAGTGTTGATGCTGTGCCAGCATTGCTTAGCAGTAGCCAAACACTGGTGTGTTACCAGCACCTTTCTAGCCACCAGTACAAAGCACAGCACTTTGAGGGCTGCTGTGGGAAAAATTAACTGTGTCTCAGCCAGACCAAATACACCCAATCATTAATGGTTTTGAAAGTTTAGCAGTGTGTCAGAGATACAGAATATATACATATATATGTGTGTGTGTGTGCCAATCTTGTTTGCCTCACCTCTTTTATGAGAACATTAAAGCCTTAGGCAGAGGTAAAATATTATACTGATCACTTTTAATATACAAAACCATTCACAATTGGAACAAAGGCTGACTTTTAAATGTCAGGGGCAAAAAAAGTTGAGGTTAGTTTCGGCCAGCTCTTCAGGACGTAAGAGTGAAAGTCTGCTAAAGATATTATGCAGTAATTTCAAACAGTTTACTTTGTGTCAAGAGAACTCCAGTTTCAGTTTACTTTCATGCCCTAATAGTGTTGAGTTTTTTTCATTTTCCAGTACTTCTGTGGATTCTGTTCACTACTTTTACTGTTAATAGACTTGAGGAAAGAAACTTTGCAACTGAGTCCTTACATAACCATTTGCATTTTGTTAGCAAATTGCTTCATTTAGCCTATGCTAAAATCTTAATAAGTAGCTGAAATGAACTTGTGGGTAATTGTTAGGATAAACAATATAATTTTAAATAATTTATATTGTATTTCATGTTGTTTGTGTGATGGAGGAATTATTTTTCTTCAGATGAGCTCAGTGGCCTAAGTTGAAGTCTAATTGGTTTAGTCAGCTATCTTCAGTGGAATAGGTTGCTTCTGAATTTCACATTTGTGAGAATTAACAGCTTGTTATGAACCTGACAGTGGAAAATCAACTCCACAAAGTTATTTTATCCCTTTTCTTACTACATTCTGTTAATATTTTTGTCTAAAAATGTCCATAATGGTGCATAAATTGGTACATTTCAACCTGTTCAGTCTTGTCTTTTAAATGTACTTTCCAATAGCAGATACATGAGAACACATCGCCAAAGCAGCACTGTAGCTACTATGTTTGGCTTTTAGTTCCATCTCTAAGCTCTGAACCCTTCTGAAGATAGAACTAAGAACAAAATCTTCTCTGATAGCACTGTAATAGAAAGTAGATTTAGTGTCTCGATAAATTCTGAATGTGCTTGGTGATAGATTTCTACAAATGCAGTGCTCTGACTGCCTTTGGAGCAAAATGTGTTAACTGCTTCATGCTGATGTTTCAGTTTAGTCAAATGGCATTTAATGTATTTATTGCTTAACAAAGCTCTTACCATTTCTCATTTAAATTACTATTAAAATTAATGTTTAATAATTAAAGTAATAGTTGCTTTTAATCATTAAAATTGTTATACTGTGAACCAGTGACTTCCAGGGCACCTTCATACCCCAGAGTTCCCTCCCTAAGACTACAAATTTCTTTTCTCATCAGATCTTGTTTCTAGGACAGTAGGTGCAACACACTGTTCAAGAGAGTTGCTATATGTCAGACATGAAACACTTTTTGGAAACATGACCTCATCAAGACAATTTGTTCTATGGGTGTTGAAGAACATCACATCATTAGTATTAAATCACCCTGTAGTTGAATACTTGTCATATACAATCTTGTTGAATACTGTTCTTCCTGTCTTCTCCCTTCCCAAGCAGCTTACAGTGGTTTTTTTTGTGAATTAGTTAAAAGGATTTCAGAGGATTTTGTGAGTTTGTTAATTGAAGTCTGATTCATGCTTGATGTGAAATCTGCTGTTAGTAGAGAGCTTCCTGCCTCAGTTTCACCCTTTGCACTTTTATACAAAGACATTATATGTCTTAAAATTTTCCTGCAGTGATAACTGACTTCTGTCATGTAGATTAATAAATTCCCCTTTCCCAGCCTTTTGTTCAATGAAATCAAAATGTACCTGCTCATTGGACATTAAAAAACACTGGCCTTTGCTTTAAATAAAACTTACATTTTCTTTGTCATCAAGCCTATTTCTGTTTTGCAGAGAGTATATTTTGCATTAGTGTGTAGTTATTCACAGATTGAGATAAGTGCATATTCAAAAATTATTCAAAATTATTCTCTCGTGTTTACTGTAAGTTAAGGAACATTCTGGTTGGGCTTAACTGTGATTTCTTAACCATATCTGAATCACTGAAGATTTTTAATAACTACAAAGGTAGGCTGTATTTACACATGCACTGAGCCTTACTTCTAATTTTTTTTTTTTTTAAAGAAAATATTGTGGTCATGGATAACCAAGTCTGTATCCATTTTATAGGGAAGTTAATCAAGCCAGTGAAGATAAAAAGATTGTCTCCATAGTAAGAAGCTGTGCTTATTTACATAGACTGAATCTTTTTTACATGGACTACCTATATGGACACTCTCTCTTTTCCTTGGTATTGGAATGCTTCCATAACTGATGCTAGGTATTCCACAATGTGCTCTGTTCTGTGGGTACTTCTAAAATGTCAGTGGTCAGAATCTGTCAAGGAAACTCAAACCTGCCCCTTTGTGGTTTCTCTTGAGTATTAGCATTTTGAGACTTTGCAGACTACAAGCAGTAGTAAAGCATGGAGTAAAAAATGCCTGTATGCCTAAACAGATTGAAATTTAACTTTTTCCATCATATTATCTTTACTGGTAACTGGTAACTTTGCAGGATTGTAACTTCAAGTGAGTTTATTCTGCAGCACTGAAAGGGTAAAAATGTCAAGTCTGTGAATACCAAACTAAGGTAGGATTCCCTGTCACCTGTGTGAAAGGCAGATGTGAAAATTCTGAGGAATTGTGTTTGAAGCTATAGTGAAAGAAATGATTTACAGCTTATGTGGGATGAACACTGAAATACAAACCATTTAAAAGGAAATCCTTCCTCTATTATCCTGTAATTTTTATTCATTTTTCTGAAAACAGTGAATAATTATGTTGGATTAATAGATGTTTTAGTTTAATATTTTAATCACAGATAAGTATCTCTAACTCTGTTAAATGCCTAAGTAATGTTAGGACCAACCGGTATATGTTGAAAGCAAGCAAGTACACAAAGTTTCTGTACACATTTTTGTTAATTAATTGCAAGCTTAGTTTAAATAGTTTGATTTTGATGAAATTCATTTAGTATGAAGTATCAGTAGCCTTCTCTCCAATAACAAATAATGTCTGTCGTTATTTTCTCCTTGTTCTAGTAACAGTTTTGTAATGCTCAGCCATTCTGAATTTTAGACCTGTGTGTCATTCACTCCAAAATAAGAAATAGAAGGGGCCATTAAATACAAAGTTCTGCCAAGTAGCCACTTCAGAAGTAAAGCTTCACTGTTCATTTAGGGCAATGCTGTAGTTCATAAGCAGCATACAGTTTTGAAGGGAGATGTGAATGCTAACTTTTTTAAAGTTTTGATGTAAAAAAGAGTTGTTTATATCTGTATGTGGATATACACATCCCTTTTCAAATAAGTTTAAGTTGTGAAATCTTTAGAACATTAAAGTTTATTCAAAAAGGACCTTGTTTGCTCTTATTTACTAAACTTGCATTTCTTTAATAAACAGTTTACAGTTTTATAGCTTTCCATAAAATGGTTCCATTTAAAACTAAGTATGATTTAATTAGGAAAAAATATTTTTATACACATTATATTTTGTATTTGACTAGCAAATATGTATACTGTGCTTTTTAGCCAGCTGTTTTTAGAGCAATGTCGTAATTCAAATTTCATAAAGAAGGGCTTTTTTGTGACGTCAATAGTAAAAAATTGTGCAGTTTGAGTAACATCTATGCACTCCTAGGGTTCAGATTTTATTTACCTGTTCACTTGCAATCTGATGTTAACAGAATTACAGGTCATGCCAGGTTGTGTTTGTTTGTGTAAAGGCTTCCTTATTTGCATTTGAGATTGTGTTTGAAATGCTTTGCTTAGTTCTGAGCTTGTTATTACAGGAGCTGAGACATGGGAGTAGGGGAAACAAGGCAGTCAAGCTCTGACAGAAAAACTGTTGGAACAAAACTCCTTTAGATGTTCTCTGGAAGAGAGAGTTGCAATTTCTTTTGTGATTCTGGTAGTTCATTAGGCCTTTTCTGGTTTCTTGAATGAAATAACTTAACCCGTAATAGTTTATAGCTTCAATTTAAAATGCTGTTAGGTTATTTGTAAAATGTTTTTTTCCTCTCTCTCAGGCCTTAAATCAGTCTTTAATGGTTAGACCGTGTTGATTGCTCATAGACATAATGAATTCAATCAGCACACCAAAAGTTTTCATCCTCTGATGTTTCTAATCGGTGATTTTCCAAGAAAAATGTTTGTTGTTTCTAATGTATTATCTTTATGCTTCTGCTATTCTAGCAAGTAAGATAATTCTGTTTTCCATGTATTTTATACCTGTTGCATTCTAAGTTGGCAGTTCCAGAATAGAATTTTGTTAGACTATTCTTATTGTCATGCCATAGTCATTAACTAATACACCAAATAAGTTCAATTGCAAAAATCAGTCTCTAAAACTGAAGTTCATTTTTAGCCAATTCCTTGCACTATATGACCTAGAATGACGTTCCAGTCATTCTACTAACCCCCATTTTCTCCAATGTAATATTACATGTGTTGCTTTATCAAATGATATTGAAGGCTAGATGAGTTATAATTGCTGTAGCATTTATTTACCAGAAAAGTATGTGACTATTCTGCATCAACACACCTGTAGTTCCTATACACGTACTTACAGATAAACATATAGTACATTTTATTTCCTTTTTTATTTGTCTGCTTTAGCTCCTGAAAATATCTTTACATTATTACTGAAGGGCACATGTGTTCAGTTTGCCATTTTTTTAGTCCATATCCAACATATTTATTGTATTCTCTCTTCACAAAGTGCTGCTTCCTGACTTGTTTTTTACCAGGTTTTTTTTGCTTAAGTTTTTTTACCTGCCAAACAGTGCCCACATCCACTCCATGAGTGGCCAGTTTCTTCAGGAGAATGCTGTGGGAAACAGTGTCAAAGGCTTTACTGATGTCCAGGTAACAACATCCACAGTCTTTCCCTCACCTACCAAGTGGGGCACTTTGTCAAAGATCAGACTGGTCAAGCAGGACCTGCCTTTCAAAAATCCATGTTGGCTGGGCCTGATCCCTGTACATGCCATTTTTTTTCCTGAGTTCCAGCCAAAGCTCTTTGTTCAGCCAGGCTGGTCTGCTTCCCCACCTGCTTGTCTTTTGGCTTGTTGAGACAGCATGTCCTGTGCCTTTAAGGTTTTTTTCTTGAAGAATGTCCAGCCTTCCTGGCTGGGCTCCTTTGCCTCTCAACCAGTCTCCTAAAAGGCTGAAGTCTGCCCCTCTGAAAGTCCCAGTTAGTAGTTCTGCCGGCCCCCTTCCTTATCCAAGAAACAAAAACTCCTATCATTTTGTGATCTCTGTGCCCAGGACGGCCTCCAACCATCACATCACCCATGAGTCCTTTTCTTTTCACAAACAGCAGGTCCAACGGGACGTCTTCCTTTTAGTTGTCTCCTTCATCAGCTGCGTCAGGAAGCTATGATCTTCCACAATCTAGGAACCTCCTGGACTGTTTCCTGTCTGCTCTATTGCATTTCCAGCAGACATCTGGTAAATTGAAGTCTCCCATGAGAACAGTTAGCAATTCTGAGATGTCTTGCAGATTCTTATAGACTGTTTCGTCTGCCTCTTCATCCTGGTTGGGTGGTCTATAACAGACTCTAACCAGAATATCTCCCTTGGCCTTTCTCCTGAGTCTTAACCACAGACGCTCCACCCTGTCATCACCACCATCATCTAGACAGTCAAAACACTCCCTAACATATGGGGCTACCCCACCACCTCTCCTTCCCTGCCTGTCCCTTCTGAACAGTTTACAGCCATCCAGCACTCCAGTAGTGTGAGTCACCCACCATGTCTCCATGATGGCATCTGTGTCATGTTTTCCTGCTCTGCAATGGCTTCCAGCTCCTCCTGTTTGTTGCTCATGCTGCATGCATTGGTGTAGATGCAATTCAGATATGCTATTGATCTTGTCACCATTTTTTGATGAGAAGCCCTAATTCTGAAGACCTCCAGACCAGAGGACCTCACATGGTCCCTCAAACATTGGCATGCTGCCTCGAGTCATATGTTTAGTGGGCCTGGTTAGTGAGATGACCTCACTACCTCTTTTATGTTCTATGTTTATTTAAAGGTCTGGGAGAACTTTTTTTTTCTTAAGGAGGTCTGACTTAACTTGACTTTTCATACTATTCTTTTTATAGTCTCTGACCTTGGCATAGCTTTCTTTTCTGACCTTTTTTCTTTTCCTTGTAGGCTTCTTTTCATTCCAAGCATTTCTTGTGGCTTAAATATTCCTGCTAATTTTTTAACCTTTTCTATTACAATTTTTCTTCTGGATGTAACCTCCAGTTGCCATTTGAGAATGATATTGGTCTCTTATACATTCTATCTCATGTTTGTGTGGATGTCTTCACACCATAGAAAACCAAAGAGCAATTCAGATCATACTGAGAATCAACACATACTGGGTGACCAGCTGAAGTTGTGACTTTGGCTCTGTTAATTCAGTGTCACCTATGTGAGCACCTGTACTGTGCTTTAACCACTGACACTTAACAGTCCTGTTAAGTTTTCTCCTAAGGAGAAAATGACAAATTCAGCAAATGGTTCAAATCTTACAGGTGACTGTGCTATAGACTGTTGGATATAAGCAAGTGATATTGCTGTTTCCTTTGAAGTGTTCCTACTGTGGAGCGTAGTTAACTTTTGTGTTAGCTAACTTCTCCACTCTGGTAGACAGTGCTCCATCATTCACTTGCATTGCTGTCATGTGGTCCCCTTTCTCCCAGCAGATCCTCACACAAGTAGAAATAAGACAAAACTGTAATCATTAATTTGATAAAACATGAACTTAGAGTTGTCGTTTTAATTTTCTGAAGTGTCATAGCTTTATGTATGAACCAGAATTTTCTGGATAACTGTAGCTGGTGAGATTTTATGCTGTGAGTGACTGATTACTTTGAGGGTAAATTTCAGATGAATTCTGTCAACAGTGATAAATTGCTCATTGTTCATTGCAGTCTACCAGTCAAACTAAGTTAATGCAACTACAGCATCCTGCAATTTTTTTAAGGATACCAGTGGAGGCTTTTGTAGATATTTTAAATTGTGATGAAGTCCTGCCAGGAAGAATTCCAATTTAGTTTTTCTAACATAGTTAAATAAAAGCAAAATCTATGCAGATCTAAACCACCAAAATAAAAAGGTGAAGCTTATATTCTTTTAGTTAATCAGGTAGAGTTGCATTCAAATTATATGTTTTGTTCATTTTCTGATTACTGAGAATATTTTCTACAAAAACTTACCTGAAGTGAGTATACAAGCAGTGTACAGAAAGTCCATTTCAATATCTGCTTTTATCAGTTTGCTTTCACTTGATCGAACTTTATGAACTTTTAGAATTTATTTCCACTTTGACTCTTTTATTTTATGGGAAAAATCCTCTATCTTAAAAGTAATGCTGTCTTTTACATTAATTTGTAAACTTCACAGTCAAAACCATTCTTAGAGCACGGATCTGTATGTGTGTGTTTGTGTATATATATATAATTTTTTTTAATGTAATATGTTTAAGGAACAAGTAAGAGTAAGGCAGCAAAGAAATGTCCAGGTCAGCAGAATATGGTATTTGTTTACCCTGCAGAAAAGGAATTGAAAGCATTTTATGCCTATTTAAAGATATTTATAGGAATAAATTGTAGGATTGCCTTATTCATCGAAGCAGTCTTTGTTACCTTCAGATCTCATGAATCAGACTTCAGCTGAGTCTAAAGTCATGTTAAATGAGAGTTTTATAAAACCATTTGTTGTTTTAACAGGCAACAGAAAGAAGAAAAACCTTCCTTCTCAATTAATTTCTTGAGTGTCAGTGTTCTCCTGTTTACTTACACTTTTCTTACTTTCTGACAGGCATCTTTGCTAAGTAAGAGATACTTAGTTTCAAGTTTCTGTTGCTAAAACAGACTTCAGCAGTAGTACAGTCCAAGTTGATAGGACCATTTCTGTTTCTTGGGAAGAGGCAGTCATTTGTGGGACCTTTAGCAAATTTAGAATTTCTATAAAATTGTAGTTCTATAGAATTTCTATAAAGTTATGGACTATGTAATTTGTAGTCCTAGATTTTTCTTGCTTTAGAGAAAGTTATCTCTTTTTGCTATCTGTATAGAAATTTTACTTCAAAGACTCTTAAGTGATAGAAATATTTTGTCAGGAAGTACTTTCGAGATGGTAGATTGTGTTCATTTTGGTTTACTTACTTGCTGTTTCTTTTCATAGTTTTGTCATCTCTTCGCATGGATTTTAACGTTAGACTCCCTAGGGATTTACACCATCATACTAGAAGTGAATCCTGGGTTAAATTATTTTTCCAGGTTTAAGACGCTGCTGTATGTACTTAATAACATCAGAGTTCAGTCACAGAGAGCAGGAGCTCAGTAAAGAGCACTGAATCCTGAGTGTATGTCAGTCATGTATCACTGAATGTAGCACATGTGGTGAACTCATCTAAGGATTTTCTGTTTGCTGTAGTTGACAGTAGTTGACAGTTTCTGAAAAATAATACCTTCTGCAGCTAAAGTACAGAAATATTAAAAGGAAATATTAAAAGTGGTATACCTTGAAGACCAGAAGGTAAAATAAAACAAGACATAGAATCTTTACTTATCCTTTTATCAGTATATTTTTTCCTGATTACTGCTTATTTTTATTCTTTACTTTCATTTAGGTTTTGTGTTTATTGCTATTACAGTTTTGAGACAGCAAATTGTAACTGGAAAAAGTACTAAAAGTGAGAGAGCAGTATGCATAAAACCATAGGTGGATTGAACATGGTAGAAAGAATGCAAGAAACATGGAAGTAGATATAAACATAAAACTAGATGACTTAATAATGATTTACTGCCTCAGTAATGTATATATCTTTGAATAATTAAGGGTTTTTGTTGCTTTGGGTAGAGAACAGGAAACTTTAGCTATGCAAACCACAAAACATCTGCCTGCCTTTTCCAAACTTCTCAATACATCAGTTGTCATCTTACTTTTTATTGCTGCAAGGTTGTCCTCTTGCTACCAAACTCTGTTAATATGCTGCATCTGTATGGTTTCCATCCACACATCCTTTTATGTATTTTGTGGAGTCTACCTGTTGAATCCAGCATTTTAAATCAGTTTACCAAAAGCACCTCTATTGAAAAGAGACTAAAGATTACACATGGCCATAGTTTCTCTGATCTGTGTTAAAGGCATTTGATGTCTTTCAGTCTCTTGATCTGAGGGTGTAAACCAGCAAAGGCCCACAAGTTTCATGAGTTCACTGTATCAAGGAGGTGGCACTTGGTCATTTGTTGGAATAGGAATTACTCGATCCTTATGGAATATTTAGTATAAATGCCCAGGTATGGGAAAATTAGTTGTTTGGGCTCTCAAGCTGACTTTAAAAGCCAAGTTGACTTCTTTTTTAAGCCCTATTCCAGATAGTTTTCTGTAGCATTTCTTCTGAGGTTGTATCAGTAAACCTTCTGAAATAAATTTAAACCTTGAATTCACTCCAAGGCTACTTGTTATATTTAATAAGTTGTATGACCTTGGACAAGGAGAAGGAAAATTTTGACCAAAACATACATCATGTTCTCTTTGTACTGATAAAAGCATCTTGACATCCTATTTTAAATTACAGTGTTCAGCATATGTGCAGAGAATTTTTTAATGTCTTGTTTATTGATTTATGCTGTAATTTGCATATTGAAGTTTCTTTTTAAGTGGAACACATTAAATATTTTAACATGTGAACATTATTTTCTTAATATATGTATTCTACTAATGCAAATACTCTGTGCTATATGAAAGACTCCTAATTTTAAGGAAAACCAAATTGTTAGTAATTTTCTCCAAGTTTTTGCTAAAAATTAGCCTGTAATGTCAGAATCAAGAATGAGATAACAAGGGAACAGATTTGATCTTATTCTGAAGTTATTAGATTTTGGGAAACAGGGTACAGGGAAATGTTATACAGTGTGACATAAAATCTCATCCACTATTTTAAGGGACTTTTGTTGATATTTAATTGTTATCCGGCACTTACTTTTTCCTCTCAATTATTATGTTGCCTGCCTTGAAGCAGAGTACAGGGACACTATTTCGATAACAAAAGACTGTCAGGTCTCACACAACCTCTTAGATGTACTATCCCTGTCCACGTGATTTGCAGCAGTTTAAAATATCCTTTCTGAGTGTCCTGGTTCGGGTCAGGATAAGGTTAATTTTTGCAGAAGCCAGGAAAGGTCATGGCCAGGACCTGGAGGTTATTATGTACCACCTCAGCTCATAGCCAGGAGTAGGGAAGGGAGAAGGGATTCCATCTAGCTGAGTAAGTGCGGTGGGGGGATTGGTGAGTAGCTCTGGCTCCGAGCCAGAGGGAGCAGTTGGGGTGACGTGGCTGTGACTGGGTTGGGTTGAGCTCTGCAGTGAGCATTTTTTGCATGTGAATCATTCTCTCTCTTCTGTACACTTTTGTTGTTAATATTGTTGCTGTTAAATGTTTGTTTTCTTATCTCATTGCTGTTTCCAGTAAATTGTTCTTTTTGCCATGCAAAAAGAAAATGAAAGAATCATGATAAATGGAAATTAATTGTAATAATCATAATCAAAAGGAAAGAATCATAATCAAAAGGAAAACATCATGATAAATGAGCACTGAATAAACACGTCCCTTATAAGAATTTTTATTTGAGTTTTTATTTGTTCTGTTTCCTGTTTTCCTTTTTTCTCAAGGGAATAGACCTTGTTTTAATACAAGGATCAGTAGTGTCAGATCTCTTAGGAACTTGCACTTTTTCAGTTTCTAGTTTTACCTGACTTTTGTATCACATGCTTAGCATAAACTGAGTAATTTTATTGTCCTAGTAATTGCACAACATGAAGCATTTAAAACCCTTTATAAGGTATCAATAGTTGTTGTACTTTTCCCTGCACTGAACTCTGTGATACAGTTTTTAAATTATTTCCTTTTACAGGTTTTTTACAGCCTTTCCTGGAAGCGTGCAGTAATGAATCCTTCTTCCGCACTTGTTCTGTATTGCTTCGAAGTTCTAAGCTAGATGTTCCAGTTTTGGAAAAGCTCTGTGTTATCCTGCAAAAACTCTCCAGAATAAAGTAATTCTCTATTATCATTCTTCTGTTAGTTGTTATTAGATCAGTAAACTTGGGGATTTGGAATCTCTGACCTTCAGTTTTACTCGGATACTTGGTAGTAATCTCCTTTGAAAATTTAGTCTCATCTGTGATTGCATTTTAGTTTCATCAGTTTTCATTTCCTTCAAAAACAAAATTTGAGGTTTTGAGCCATTTAAGCCCTTTTGGGAATATTAATCTTTTTAAAACATGTTCCCATTGTTTACTGATTATTGGTTTATTGTAACAGAGGTCATCAAATCAGTGGTAATGTGCAGCTGATCTCCACTGGTGCATTGCTTAATGGGCTTGTTTCATTTATGAAAGTGGGTTATCTAAACTGAGTGATTTTTTTACATTAGACTTAAAGCTTGTTGACAAAACTGAGATTTTCATTTTTATAAGGAATAAAATTGAACTCTAGAAAAAAAAGTTTTACTATAAAATAATCTAATCTAAATCATAACTGACATTAAAAATACAGTAAAAGCAAAATTGGCTCAGAGATCCTAATTATTTTAAATTTTTTATTTATTGTCTCTGGAACCTTATTTCACATGAGTGAAAAACTCTGTTAGTCTTTCCTTGAGCTTTCATTATACTATACATATCATTACATACCAAAATGATAACTTTTGGTAATTTTTGCCAAGATTTTGCTCACAATACGTTGATAACCTTCTGCTTAGAAACACTATATACAACATAGAAGAATTATATGAAATTATATGAAACTCTCAACATAGTGCACCTTTTTTTTCATTAAAAATTAATTTTCTATAGCATCTTTAGATGAAACCTCTCATTTTTCAATTGACAGTTATTTTATTTCAAATCTTTTGCAGAAGCAATAAGAAGATGTTTGAATTGTTTGCTCTTCACCAAATGATTCAAGAGTTGCATAGGACTACAAATCCAGATCACACCTTCCTCTATATAAACCTCAATTCAATTCTGCTGAATTTGGGATTGTTGAGGGGTAACTCTCTTGCCTCCAGTCTAAGCACAAGTCAATAGCACTATCTTTCAATCTAATTATTGTTCTGTATAATTTATGCAACTGCCTATGTTACTTGAAATTTGACATTTTTTTAATACTGATTTTTATAAATAAAGCAGAACCTCAGTACTGTATAATTCACTGTGTATTGTGTGGATTCTCATTGATAAAAAAGATTCTCATTTATAAAAAGGAAAATGAAAAATTATGTAATATGCTAAGTGACTTTCTTTAGTACTTTTTAAGAAAGTGAAATAATGCTGCTGTTCTGAATGACTCATGCAATCTAAGGAATTGGATCCTTTGAGTAAGCAGATCAGAAATGCCAACTTTTCCTTACAGTTATGAGTCTTAGTTACCTTTGACTCTTCAGAGAATTTTATAAATTACTTTATTTATTTTAGGGTTGGTAAGAAACAGACAGGTATCTTATGAAATTATCTTTTGAGATAATTAGAGTTTTAATGATTAAAACTGGATTTTGATTTAGCATAACTAGATGTATTGAATGAGAAATTTTGTTGGTTTCATTTCAGAATATCTTAGTGTTTGTATGGTTTGTTCCTGTATTGAAATAACATTTAGTATTTTATCCTGCTTTGTATAAATTTCTAGTGCAACTTTGGATTGTAATGTCTCTGCAAATGTAACTAAAAGCATTTCTTAAAATGCTGGCAATAGTAATCCCTAGTGTAAAATTACTGTATTTTATTGTTTCTGCTATGTTTTGTATTAATTTGCAATACAGTCCTTGTAGTACCCACATTTCTTTTCTGAGTATGGGTGTAGTTTTTGTCTGCCACAGATCAGTGTTCAGAAGTTCTTACACATTGGAAATAGGATACTTCTAAAAATTCAAATTAGTCTTCCATTTCTGATCTGTAATTACTGAAACTCTTTATTTGTAAAATTCAAAATGCAGTTAAAGCTTAAAGATATGCTATATTTCAGTCTTTGACTAACACTGACGTCAGTATAAAACTTCAGAAGTTTATTTCTCATTTGCATACTTTTTTTTTCCCCTTGAAGTCTTTGAACTGGTCTTTGAAGTTTAATTCTAACAGCAAATATTTTTCTAGCAATTTGACTTAATACTTCTGACAAGCTTTTCTATGAAAGGAGTCTACACCAGATTTGGCACCAAGTATGTCCAGAAGAGAGAGCAAGCAGTGTGTACTTTTTGGGCAGGAAACCCAGGTAATTTTTAAATAACACTAATCATAGCTAAAAGCATTTGCTGACAATCACCAGTTTCAGTCTTCTGTCAAATTAACCAGCAGTGCTTGCAAAGCCTAGCCATGATGATGCATAAGCTTGCATGTGCCTTTGGCTGGAGACAAAATCCTCTTATTTAGGAAGGGTGTTCCCAGTGCTCATGTGATTCTCCATCCAGTACCATTTAAAAATACCATAAAATTTGTAACCAATAAAACCTGTAGGAGGTTGTTAGCTTTCTTACATCCACAAGAATGTTGATTGCGCTCTTAGTTTTCAACCTTCATTGCTGTTGTTTGTTAATCTACTAGTCTTACTTGTGGTCCTAATTTAACACAAGGTGGTTGTCTTATAATGGCAAAGGCAGTGCAATAAAGAGATACATAAAATATGGTGTAGCTTTTAGTATTGGCCCCTTGCGATTTATATGTGGGTTTATTTTACAGTCTGGAAAGTTAAATCACTGTTGATTTCAAATTTGTATGATCTAAATGTTAGGTTTCTGGTTAAAACACAAAAAAAAAAAAAAAAAAAAAAAAAGATGGTTTAAATCTGTTAAATATTAATGCAATTAAATTGATGACCTAAGGATGAGACTAATGTTAGATGGGGCATTCAGCAGCTTGGTCAAGTGGGAGCTGTCCTTGCCTACAGTAGGTGGATTGGAACTAGATGATTTTTAAGGTCCCTTCCAATCCAAACCATTCTGTGACTCTGAGATTCTATAGTAAAGTTTCAAAATGTGCATGTGATTTTTTGGCTCTATAATGATTCTTAAGTAAACAACTAATATCACAAATACACTCTGGTAGACTTATATAGAGGCTGGACTTGTGATGGTAGAAGTGAATTTTTGTGAAACCAGTTGTTAACAAACAATTTATAGTAGTACATTGTCATAAACTTTGCAGTGAAGATCTTTAAAGAATATAAACCATACCATGTTATTTTTCTCAAATTTATTACTAATCAATCCTCTTAATGCAGAAAAGTTTATGAAGCCTTCTAATATCTAGAAAGCTAAAACAGTGATGAATTTGGAATTGGTTTTATTTGCCATCAGGTTTTCGGTTTGCCTTGCATTGCATCTTCAAACCTGTGTGGCTTTATGGGACATGCAGACTATAAATACAAGTGAAAAGTTTGTCTTGCAACTTAAAGGAAAGTAAAATATCAGTCTACCAAAAATGGAACTAAAATGATCAGAAATAAGAAATCTAAATAGAGATTTCAGACTTATTCTGTTTCAATTTGTAATTGATTAGATAGAGTAATGAAGCTAACTAATAAAGCTGTCTGCACTAGAAGCACAGATAACCTTTGCTGACCTTTGTCATTAACAGGCAGAGGTAGGTACTAGGATAATATTGTACCTAACCCATAGCTATTTCTACTTCAGTTTGGTGTGTCGATTTTTGTACACACTTGCTTGTTGAACTGCCTTGAACATCAGTCTTGTGAGCCAGCCCACTCCAGGTGCCCACACCAGTCCTTGTCGTGGCCTTGCTCAAACATCCCCATCCTGTTGTCATTGCCCTGACTGACCTTGGCAGTCTCTACGGGGAAGGGGAACAGAGGAAGTTAGTTGCATTCTCTGCTTTCTTTTGTGGATTTGGTTTGGTTTGGGCTTTGGAAAGAATAGATTTCTCTCAAATTGGCCACATTTTATGCCTGTCTTTGTATTGTCTTGCCTATGCAGATGGAATCTAGAATTTTCTTGGGTTTTTTTTCTGCTTTTGTAGCTTTTAGATACTAAGAGTATGAATTTCTTCCTTATCTTTCTCCCAGAAAACTGTCTACAACAAGGGACTTCGAAACAAGTTAACTGTAGCTGTAGCTATTTCCCATGGCTCCTGATTCCCTATGGAAACATGATTTATGTGATCACTGTTTATCGGGTTTTCTGCAAAGGGATATGCTATTTTAATATGCAAGACACCTCTGGCAAGAGGTGAATTAATATTCACCAAGAGAATATTAATTTTCAACCATTTTTTTTAGAGAGAATTAGAGGGGAAGTGAGAGACCTGATGAGTACTTGCACTTATAAGAACGGCACGGACTCTCACACTTTCTGGGAGCTGATCAGTCAGAGCACATAACCTTCAAAATAGCTACAATCTGCCATGTCTTGCTTGTGTATTGGCCTCCAGTGTGTTGGATCAACTTCCATCACTGGCATGAAACAAAGAACATTTCTTGTAGTCACAACCTACTACTTTATGGAAAGATAAAGAATTGACACACAATATTGTCTTGCTCATTTTTTAACAACTGTGAAAGTCCTCATTAAGAAAGTCAACAAGAATATTGCATCTCTTCATGTTAAGATAGTTTTCATACCAGAAAAAGCTACCAAACCTGAAGAAAAATATCTTTTTTATTGTTTTTTACAAACTCGTCTATTGTAGAACTGTAATCACCCTTGCTCTTTATCAAAGGTGTCCTATCAGTTAATGAGCAAGACATTGTTTCAGATCTGATCTACAAAGCCTAGATGTGGCAAATGTATAGGAAAGATTATTCCCTGGACAGGGGAGAGTTGTATTTGGAGAAGCTTGGCAGAGCTAAATAAAATAGGCTAACACTACTCAGCCTGCACAGTTGTGTTCTGTTTCTTCATATTTATGACTTTTCACCATCTGTAAAAGATCTGTCTCTTAAAGAGCAATTTCACAGTTATCTTCCAGTTCTCCTGAACATGACTGGCTTGCATCTCTTCCTAATGTTATATAGCTGGAGTTAATATATTTTAGGGAAAGATTTCTTGTAGCAGATAAATTTACATGGAAGGTGAAAATATGCTGAAGGCAACATATTTTTTGGAGAACTTCTATTCATGATCAGCATCAGTGTCAAAAATGTATGATTTAACTTACCAGACCAGGTTTAAAAGGAGCTGTAAGTCGAGCTCATAATTCAGAGCTTTTACACTGGATCCTTTAATTATATACTGAATTTTTCACCTAAAACTTACATGGCTTTAGAGATTGATGGCCTGATAGAAAACATTTATCTTCAGGATAACATATGTAAATGCAGTCCAAAAAGTTGGAAAATTTGATCTATGAAACAGTTGGGTAATATTCCACTTGCCAAATGGTTAGAGGAGCTGTGGTGGCAAAGCAGGGACCCCTTGTGCTCCTCTTAATGACGTAACGCTCACGTGTTTTTAAAACTCACAAAAATTATTGTAAAAGTAATAGTGCTGTGCAGTGTTGTGATCCTGCCTTAGACATCTCTCTGAGGAATGCTGTTATGGGCAAAGGCACCTTAGTGTCATACTGACTCTTGTAGTGTGCTGTGTCATAACCATCACTATGCATCATCAGAAATAGATGAAACCCTTGAATGCCATCTTCTGATCATAGCTAAGAACATCCTTATTTGTTAGACTTGTGTTTTTCACACAAGTTTGTAAGCAAGTGTCCTGTATGACTACTTGATCACTACTAGAAGAGAAAACTTTGAACAAAACCACATACTGTTTACTTGCTTCTAGCTATGTTTTTTGAGCGGTCTTGAGTTGCAATTTATAATGCACAAGACATTCTGATCTCCAAAGTCAGACTGAGAGAATTAACTGAGAAAAAGAGTTTTGAGAAGCCTTTTTTTTTATTACTTTTTTAATTTTTTTTTTCCCAAAACCAATTCTATCTGTGCCCATTACTCAAGGATATTTAGACTGGACCCAAGGAATATTGCCTTGAATATACTACGTCTCTTATCTCTGCAGCTTAATGGTAAGTTACTTCTCTGGTAGATGGGCACAAGCTAGGGCAAACTCAGTGGCCAGGCTACTGCTAACAATAGTTGAACGGTCAACATAGGATAACATTCCTAATAATAAGTTCATCTTCAGCTCCATAAAAGCAGACTTATTGCAGTTAATTATGAAAAAAATAAATAATCTATCCAGCCTCAGGATAAAAAAGGCATCCTATGGTAGAGTTTCAAACAGGAGCATAATACACCACCCACACATCAGCTTTTTGGAAAAGTAGGCCTTTGAAGAAGGTTGGAGATAACTAGTGTTGCCAGACTGGTTTTGTGTTTCAGAAGAAGGAATAAATCTAGTGTGTGGATTCAAGAGAGGTTTATATAAGAAATGCAATTAAACATACTTTTTCTGTTCATGATCCTCTCCACAACGTAGCAGTTTGATGTCCTCTTGGTTTGTCCTCTCCACGTTGAAGTGTGAAGAAGTGCAAGGAATGATTTTTTTCACAGCAGCCTTGCACACCAAGGCTGAATTTCAGAAAAAGTTGCTGAACTCTGCTTCCTTCTTGATTCATTTCTCTTTCTACTAATCAGTCTTTAGCATTACCTCCTCCTGATTTTTTGTTTACTTCTGTGTGGTGGATTAAATTGGAAAGTAATTCCTGAATTGTCTTGTGATAGTAATTTGATTCCTATTACAACCTTGTTTTTAAAGCAGCCTCAACTATTAAAAAATAAGCAAAAAAAAATTAACCTTTTTTTTTAAAAGGAGATGGACAACTGAGATGCCTGTGTGTGATCTGTATAAAGGCTAATCACTGATTTCTTCTGCAGCAGTGCATGCAAAAGCTTCTTGCCATTCTTCAATAAGTATTTCAAACAGTCTGGTTTCACAGAGCAGTGGCAAAAAGGAATCAACATTTTTCTGTCCTTGAAGAGTGGTTGATAGTGATAAATTAATGCCTGAGGTAACAGGTGCTATGCATAACAAATCATATCACAGTAAGTAATCAAAAGAGCTTATTTGGATGGGAGGGATAGAATACATATGCAATATTATGTGTCTAAAACTATATATAGCTTGAGACAGTGCATTCTTACCCTGTTTATGTTAATATATTTAATGGAATGTGCAGCAGGAAGCCTATCCTATACATGACAGCATGGTCTCCATTTGGTTTTCGTTATCACAGAGGTATATAGAAGTGGCTTGCAGAAGAATGACTTCTGCATACAGGAGTCGTTGTTTTACCTCTGAGTCATGATTTTCACCTACAACAGGAAGCATTTTTCTGTTAAACACATCCTTTTTATAACAATGCAGGTCTTCTAAACTTCATGAGGCTTTGAGTTTGACATTGAGAATTGGAACTGGCATGTCTTTTCAGCTCATCCTCCAAAGCATCCTGCTGGGCACATTATCTTTTTGTTCATGAATAATGGGTTAATGATCCCAAATTATAGAATGTGGAAGCAGTCAGCTGGTGTTGCTTCATTCTGCAAAGAAGAAACCTGTCCGTTGCAGCCCACCTTACCTCTGTTCTTTTGGTTGTCATCAGACCAGGACCATCAGATATCAAACACTGTGTAGAGGGCAGTTCCTGACTGCAGCCAGAAATCCACCAGGATTCTCTACGGAAAAAATGGGACAATATTGGTCGAGCTAGAGAGCTGGAATTAGGTGGGAAAGGTCTTACAAGGTAGTAAGTACCTTCACTCTGGGGGAAATCCACCTTGGTTCTCTGTTTTTTTTCCAGAAGCTAGCAGTTCTTCTGGGGATCTCACCTGTGCAGCCTAAGACTGCATGAACCTAATTATCCTGTCATGCAGCAAAAGCTTCCGGTTAAGACTTCTGGTAATGTGGTGTATACTGGTAATTTAGAAATGCAGAATGAAGACATGTTAACGAGAGAGTATTGTTACTGTGAGATTATTCTTCAGTCTCACAGTCTGTACCAGTTCTCAGTAATAGGAAAAAAACTTAAAGTTTCTCTGAGGAATAGCAAGGGGTTTGGTATTTTCACAGTACCTGTGAGGTGAAATACTGAACCCAAGCTCGCTTGACGAAATGGTTGCTCCTGCAAAAGTTTCCCAAGTGTGATACAGAGAAGCAGTATCCTACAAGAGGGAGCCCCTGGTGGTCTAGTGGTTAAGGATGCGGCACTGTCACCGCCAAGGCCCGGGTTCGATTCCCGGTCAGAGCCCCTCCCCAGGCAGATGGAGCTCGTTAGCCCTGTAAGGCAATCCATCTACGTCCTGAGGACCTCGCTGCCACCCTCCAAGCTCGCTTGGCCCCGGCAGATGAACCTCAGGATTAAAGGGTGGGCTCAGTTCCGCGCACACTGTGTCTCACCTAAAAAATCCAATGCGCAGGCTGGAAAGTGTAAAGACCTTCCCTGGTTCTTTGTTCGCAAAGACTGGCCATTATCCTACAAGAATGCAAAGATTCCTCCATGTATGTTACCAAGACACTCCCATACCACAGGAATGTGCCTGCTAACCCTTGGCTAAATCGTTTACTTACAGATTTATAAGGCAGTATGCTATTTAATCAAAGAAATAGCTAATACAACTGTGTTTGACCTCTTTATTTTATTAGCATATTTTATGTTCATACTTTACAATAAAATAAGTTATATATACAGCATTAAACAAGTTATTAGAAAGTAAGCTTTGGCAAGATCCACAGGATTTTTTTTTCATTCCTGCACATCTTTTGTGTAACAATAAAAATACTGTATACTAAATAAAATAATGTTAAATAGTCTGTATTCACATTGGCACCATCGATTTCAAAACCCTATCTTTTCATGGCCCAATAAACATAGAAAAGAGGATTCTTCTATCTTCTTTACCTTGTATCTTCTAAATGGTGTGTAGTATTAAATGACACACTTAAGAGGCAGTCCACTGAATAACACTGTAGTTACACACTGGCACAAGAAAAATAGAATCTTCTCGGGTTTTTTTTTTCTTTCCCCTTTTTATTTTATGCAAGTAGCAGTAGTAAAAACTGCAGATTCAGGATCTTGAAAATCTTGAAGATTGCTGAGTTGTCAGCAGATCTAGAAATCTTACTGAAGCCTGTTGAAGTCTGTATGAATTTGTTATTAATTTCATGACACCAAGAATTTCACCCTTAAATTCAGTATCAGTCAACTAGTTAAATGTTCAGATAAATGCAACTTGCTGCTTTGTTAAGAATCAGAATTCTCATCAAATCTGGCATATGCAAATTAATGAGTGTTTTGTGATGCAAAAGAAAGGGGGGAAGAAGAATAATGACAGGGATAGGTTTTATGTTGCTGTATGTACTTCTCTGCTATACAAATCAAGTGCTGAAAAGATGCTAAATATAGATGTTAAAGGGTGATACTAAATGTTCTGCACAATTATAATACTATAATAGGTAAGATCTAGTTACTAAGTGATGGAACACTGGTTGTTAAATTCAGGGTAATAGTTAATATTTTTAATAGCATTTTTTTCAGTCATGCACTTCGGAACTCAGGAAGTATTGCTTTATAATTGACACGTCTCTTAATTTAGTGGTTGCAGTCAGTGAAATCTGCCACCACTGTTTTAGCTATAAATTAGGCAAATAGGCTTGGTAATGGATATTGACTTGTGGTCTGAATGAGTTTTAGAGAATTTTTAACCATGAAAATCAGAGATTTAGTTAAAAGGAAAAAAATTAGCTGAACTTTTGTTATACACAAACTCACAATAATGCCTTACCTTCCAAATGAGTTTGTTTTCACAGGTGGATTCTGTGTTTATGGCTAGGCTCACAAGAGTATAACATTTAAAAAACATTTTTCCTATGCACTTAAAGTGTCTCTAAAGAATTCTGCTCTTTATGTTCATACTATCACATGTGCACCACTGTTGTCCGAATTTCCTCTGCTTGGAGTATAATTTGATATATAGATGTCACTACCTGAAAAGTACATTTTTCATGGTAGTGGACAAGGTGCATTTTTTTCTTTTTGGGGGGTTTTGGTTTTATTTTTGTAATAGCAAAGAAGAAAAGAACTTGTTCTCAACTTGCAAGAAGTGACTGACAAATTTTGCTGTCCACTTGCCTAATCAGCTTTTCCTCAGCAAGTCAGCAGTTTGAATTTATAATTTCTGAAATGTCAGTATGGACCAAGAGTGCATTAACATGCATTATGTACATTGTTTTGAAGGACTTCAATCTGTAAGTTATGGTGACTCTTTTTTCATATAGTATAGTTAGTAAATCTGGGGACAGTGTATATACACCTATGGACATACTTCTAGATTCAACAAACCCATAGTAAGCGTAGAAAATGAAATTGGTTGGAGCAGACAGAAATGTACGTGCCTCATGGGTATTAATTGACACTGTAGCTGTGGTACTGCTTCTGACTGTAACTATTAAACCATTAAGCCATTGAATGAAGTCCTAAGAGACAGGAATATTTTCAGAGAGCTATTCAATGCCTTTCTGGAAGGCCAGGCAGGAAGGGTATCAGCAGGGTTATTTGCCCTTATAATACAGATTGCAAAACAGATGTTTGTGTGTCCACTTATTATCAGTAACTGGTTAATATGATAATTTTGTTTATTGGCATGTTTCATACCAAGTTTCTTGGAAGATTTCTGCTCTTATTTTTCTAAATGTGTAACTTCACTTTTTTTAGAAGTCAAAGAGAAGAACTCCCCATTGGCTATCAGGAGCAATTATGCAGAAGAAACATCAATTGTCTTTTGTCCATAGTCTTTGTGTGCTTGCTGGAATCACACTTCTTTGGGATGATGTGAAGTGCAGGTCCCAGGCAGGCATGTCAGGATGTCCCTGCTGGTTCAGGAGCCGGCATCGCTTGTGCCCACTCCAGAATATCTGCACACAGGGATTCAACAGCATCCAAGCGCTCGATTTGTACCAGTTTGGTTAGCAGTTCTGGGATACTGTAACCTGCCGTGCTGATGCGGTCAAACAGCTGCATGCCATCTGTCATACCACCTATCTCATCTCTCTTCAGTCCAAAGCTCTCGGCAAGGTGGCGCCACGTTTTCACTATGGCTTTTTCTGTGTTATAGGTTGAGCTGAGCATTCGGCTGGTCTTCTCCAGGCAATCAAATGGCAGCTCTGTAGGGCTCAGACCTGTAAAGGGAGGCGTGTACTGTCAGGTGGGTCTGGGCATGAGTGCTGACATTTATTAAAATACTACAGATTATACTGTTAGCTAAAATCTTTAAGTGGTAGTCCATGATAGGTATGTTTAGTTCTGAAGTTATTACTGTATATTATCAAATTAATTCTTCCTAGTGACAGTAGGGTACAATAATTAGGGTAAACAGTTGCCTGGGAAAGCAGTATTAGATGGCTTGTTTGAATTCCCATGGCTCTGCCTCTTCCTTCAACAATTTACTAGCTGTTAGGAACAGCATATTGTAACTGTATCCCTGGTGAGCAGCCCCATTAATACACCTCTGCACGTCAGGCATAATGTTTGAGCTTGAGAGACAGCTTTGACCCTTCCCCAGGACTGTCACCAGCAGCTGCTGAAACATGTCTGTAATTGAAAGTTGCCCTTGTGGGAAAGCCAGAAGTGAGGTGAAGCAATGATGCCAGATGCAAGCATAAAAGTCCCTGCAAGTGCTCCACTGTCATTACTGTCACTGAATCCCTAGAGAGGATTTAACATTCATCCTGTGGGGAAAAAGCTATTTTTTCCTGGACATATATTCTGAGTATTCATGGTCAGAGAATAGAGGAGAGAATCAGCTACAGTGTTTTTCCCAAACCAGCTTTTCACTTCTATAGTTTTCCTGCTTCTTACTCAACAGCAATAATTTGGTGGGAGACAGAGCTCACTGAACCACAGAATACTCATACATGTGCACGTGAAGTGTGTATGTGGTGGGAAGTAAATACAGTCATGTCTCCTGTTCTGCAGGGAATTTAACTGATGTTGCTTCTGCTAAATCAGTTCAAGTAGTCACGTGCTAAACATGGTTAAAACACTTAAAACTTGGAAACTCCACTTTTTGTTGTGAGAGGTGGGACACCATTTAAAGAAGCAGTGTGTCTTACACTCAGTCCTGACCCTCCCCAAATCACACTTCCATATGTGGAACTAACTTCTATCTGTTATCCAAAGAACTAACTAACTAAACAGGTTTCCTCTAGATGGGTAATCCAAGAATTCTTCTTCACAACTTGGTCTGTGTGTGTGTCCCAACACATCCCAACACAACTCTTCCTGCTCTCCATAGGAAGGAACTCTGTGCACATGACTGGAGAGAAGTCGTGACATCCTCCAGCCCAAGACCAGGGCCTAGACAGCTCTGGGGTCAGGGCACCCCTGCAAGTGAGTACAAATCTGGCTACAGAGTGTCTTTTCTGGATTGAGACTATTTCCATAGAAAGGCAGAGGCCTTTCTTATAGCAAACACTTCTGACCTAATTTCATGCTGTTAATACAGGTGCAAGTTTTGTGCACTCACCTTCTGCAACGTCACATACATTGGCATACACGTCGAGTATCTTTTTCCTTCGACTTTGAATCTAAATGAGAAAAGTTTGACTTCATTAATTTTTCAGTCATGAGAGTAAACAACTAGCAGACAGAAGTGGAAAATCTGTGGGACATCTTCATTTCATGGTGCTAGGGGTTATCACACAGTGTCCTCGAGGGTCCCTCAAAGAAAATGACACAGCCATTATTCCGTGAAGCATAAATGTACTTCTGATTTCACTTGCCACTGCTAGAGATCTTTCCAACTTATAGCCTTTTTTAAAAGCAATTGCTTTTCTGCTTCAAGTGTTCATCTATTTTGTTTTGCTTTCAGACCAAAGCAAACTCCTGAGAATGAGGATAAATCCAGTATCATGCATACAGACAATTACTGTAGGGATGTCCAGGTAAACAAGGTCAGGACTGGCTGCAGAGAATTAAATTCAGACTGAAATTGCCTTCCTCCAGTGATCTAAGAGGACTGTAGAGGAGGAGATCTTACTTTCTGTCATTTGATGTATAACTACTTAGTTAATTACTAATTAACTGTAATTTTTTTTATGGTACATTGCATAAATCTGAAACATTTTACAGATAGATTTAAAAAAAATAAATCAGTGAAGCTTTGAAAAGGAAAAACCTGAGGTCCAGGGTGCTCCAGTCATTTTTGACAAAAAAAAAAAGAATCTCAGAATGAAAATCTGACATTTTTAAAGTCAAAAATGGACATTTTTATATAGTTTCATTTAGCAAAAGTATCCTCACTCAGTGTGAGTGAAAACAAATGTCAAAATGTCATGAGTTCTCAGGGACTGGAATTTTCTTCCCTGTGCCAGCTCTCATTAGGACTGAGCTTTCTGAAAAGCTGTCTTTTTGACAGGACTCTAGCATTATCTCCACAAATTTGTCACTTTTTTTTTTTCTAGCAAACCAGGCTAGAGAAAAAAGCTCTGCTTTCAGTATTTTGCTTTGTGGAAAGATTTTCCTTATTTTATTTGGGCTCTAAAGGGTAAGACACATGAATGACTTGGATTAATAGACTTGCAGCTGGAAACCACAAAGTGGCTGCTCCACCCGAAGCCCGTCCTGTATTGCAGGGCAATGCAATCCAGACACCAATTGTTGTTCCCATATTCTTAGTTTCATTTACATGTGCTTAATCGGTCATGTTGCTATTGTAGGCTTGGATTAGTTGTTTTAGAACCTTGTAAACAGGAAATTTTCTTTTAAAAGGATTTATTAAAACTCCTCCTAAGAAAACTACTGGATCATTATTTTCATTCTCCCCTCACTTTTAGGGTAAGGAGAGAGGTTAGGCAATTCCATGCCCGTGAAGAATTGTGCAGGATGCTCTTTTTACCAGAGCCAGAAGATGGAGGGTTTGTAAACCTTATGCTGAAAGTAAACAGGTGATGTTTAGCCTGATGATCCTCTGTGTGGTAGCTATTTGCAAATGGATTTTGTTTTAACTAGACTTGGTTAACAGCAAGACTTTTTTTATCCTTGTCCAGTGGCTACTGAATACTCTTTCCTGTGCTAGTCATGTTACTTAATCTCCAGCCTGAAGCAAATTACTGCTTTTCTAACTTTCGGCAAGTGGCTTAATTGTGACATCTTAGGTATGGAGTGGAGGATCTTGATGCAATCTGCACTTTCATTGAAAAGTCTGTCTTCAGCCTTGGTAACAGTCTTCAGTCTGTGAGAAGTATGTTTCTTCCAGAAGGTTTAGAAGAAATAGTTCATGCTTCAGGTGTGCTTATGAGATATCTACCTAAATGACTCTGCAGAACATATCTATTATATATAGTCTTTGGAAGGTAAGATGCTTCTTATTAAATGTTCTGATTTCATGCCTACCCAAGGTGTGTTGTCCTATTTCAAGCCAGTGCTTACGGAAGTATCATAAAGTTGGGTATTTTTACAGACCTTAGAAACTTGAATTTTAAAATGTGAGAATTGGAGTAAGAAGTTGTTTTCAGGCAGTCAGAGCAGTTTACAGCTACAAAACCATTTCACTTGCGTTGAGACTTTGTGCGTCTGGATTAAGCTAAAAAGCGTTTCAGAAATTTTGAGCCAAACCATCCCAACAATTTAGAACATGCAAACATGAAAAGATGCATTTTCAAACTTCTTCATTCCTAACTGATATTTGATATTTGATGTGATTTTGTACTAGCTATTGCCATTTTTTGAAGTACTAAAAAAATATCTGAGCGGACGCTTTCTTTTTAAGGACAATTTCATGTTAACACAAACAAAAAAGTTGTGTGGGTGAGGTGTGGCCTTAACTATGCCTTAAAATATTCCAAGTGAGATAAAAAGCCCTGAGCAGTACACACTAAGCAGGAAGAAGCAAAGGCCTTCCACAGCAAAACAAACAGTGGTTTACAGTGTCCTTCAGAGCAACGACCTTCAAAACATTTGTGTGTTTTTCAAAATTACGCATGAAAACCAAGCACAACACCGGATATTACTGAGAAGTCTGTGCTGTGGAAATACCAATGCAGCTGGGTCAAGGTACTCAGATGCTACACTGTCAGCTGAATCCAGCCATTCTGCTACATTATTTTATTGTCAGGGATCTTTCACAGTAAATGTAGCATTTGGGATAGTTTTACCAGCATTAGCCATAGCGGGGGGTTGCTGGTTTTGTTGTTTCTTTCTTTAGACTATAAAATATAATACAGAGAAAACTGAAGTTATTACTATGGTTGGAAATCTGGTTTTCATCCCCGCACCATATATATGTACATAGATGTCAGTATGCAAAGGTGATTCTACAAACAGTTTGTCTGGAGAAGCTCTTGTAAATCTGTCTGGTCTACACTACAGTGCATTTGAGGGTGTGTGTGACAGTTTGTATATTTTTTCCCTTCAAAAAAATATAGAAAAATTCTCTAAATTTTTAAATCTCAAAATAGCCTTACCCCAGTTGATTTATTGCTTGTAGAAGATTTATCTCTGGCCAAATGCACTAAAGATAATAAGCATCTCTCTGGGGTCCCTTGCTTGTCAACTGCAGCTTCTTCATCGCTATCCATACTACGGCTTAAAAGTCGTTCATTCTCAGAGGATGCATCATTTTCACTGTAAAATGAAGGATATGGTTATCTTAGTGAAGCCTCTCATGGATTTACTCCAGTCATCTCCATTTTGCTATCTGAGAATTAATTGAGGTGTCTTCCATTTTTTAAAATGCATTTCTTCTGAAATCCAGTGAAAGTAATGGCATTCAGCAGCCCAGGGTGTATGTACAATGCCCACCAAGTAACACAGTCACACATAGTTTGCAATAATCCTTTTATAGAGGGATTTTCCAAATGAGGACAGTGTTTACCCCACCATAATCGTGTTACCTGGGCAGGTTTGGCTGCCAGGCAGAGACAAGGTGAGAAAAACTACCACACTGTGCCATCCAGATGATGTCATGGAAGAGGCCTGTTGCAGCTATTTTTACTTTTCCTGCCTGGAAGGGAAGGGGAACCTTACTAAGGCCGTTTGAGTGAGATCTGCACTCAGATCCCAGAAATGAACCTCTCTCTCAAAAGGTGAGATGGAGACCCAAGAGCTAATGAATTGGTCACAGAGGGAGTGGGGAGGGCGCAGGTTTATCTTTGGTGATGTCTGCCATTGTCCCAGAAACTGGAGAAGGAAAAGCCTGCTAAGGCACCTAGTCTTTATCCCTGCTGCAGCAACCTATCCATCAAGTTTGTTCTTCATATGTTCCACTGTACCAGGATGGATGGTGACCATGTCCTTCCCCCACTTCAATTAAACTGGCAGTATGTTTATCTTTTACCCACCTTTTGACAGCCTTAGCTGGAGTTGCTGTAAGTTTTTCAAACTCTTCTTTCTCAGAGAATATCACAACGTTATCTGTAGATCAACAATTAGAGAAATTTAAATAGGCGAGGAGTTTCCAAACCAGTGCTTTGTGTCAAGAGCTGGTTCTGCTGGCAACTTTACTGCGATCATAAATCTCTCTGCTACTTTTTAATTGCTATCAGAGGATTAAGTGACATTCTGGTAGTACAAAAAAACTATTACAGACAATTCTTTAGTAAACTGATGTGGGTTTTACACAATTCAAAGGACAAATTGTTCTTAAGAGAAACATATTAAGAGTATTTAAGCCCAATGTTCTCTTGGATAAAAAGAGCAAAACTGAAAAATGTATACCTTGCACTTCTTTCTTCTCTTCTTGTGTGTTAGCCTGAGCTTCAACATTTTTTACTGAGTGGCTCTTGCAACAGGCTAGAATATAAAAATAAACCACGAATTATTCTCAGAAGCTATCCAAAAACAGCATTTGCAGCTAAAATTTCACCTGCTGAACAATTACCTTGAGCAGAAGGTTTTGTTTTCACAATGTAAAACATGATGATGAGGACAATAGCAATAGCCATTATGAAGATGGTAGACATGGCAATTATAAGAGCTGTAGCCAGATGCCCTTGTCCTGAAAGATCTGCTGGAATAAATGAAAATAATATTTTCTTAAAGGAGGAACTCTTAGGATCAGAGAGTAGTTAATATTTTGCCGTCTGCTCTGACACATATTTTGCATACTAGTTTAGTTAATCTGAGTCTTGGTTACTTATTAAGAATTGAAAAACTTAGTGTTGCATCTCAAAAGCAAACTAATTAACAGTTTTTCAATAATTCTATATTTATGCATTAGCAAGTTAGCAGTATTCATTAAAATATTTGATGGCATGATCCATCAGAGACAGCGTGTATGAAATTGTATTATCTGCTAATAACATAAAAGCTATACGTAAGCAAGAGCAGCAGCTTTTCTAACACTGTATTCTGGGAATAAGGATTGAAAAGACAAAAAAAAAAGGTAAATATGCAAAGGGAATAAGAGCTAAAATGACTGTGTGGCTGCCTCAAAAGCTCTGCAGTTAAAAGAACATAATGCACATGTAGAAGAACTGATGTTTTTCTAACAGATACTTTAATGCAGCACGGTTAGAAGGTGAATTTAAAATAAGCTATGTGAAGGTATTCAGAAATGGAACTTGGATGTGAAAGACTAGAATCAAAAACCCACAAAAGGATGCAAAAAAATATAGATATGCTAAAATGCACAAAACCTTTAATTTTTCTGAAAACATGACCCTCGCAACCATGTTTTCAGACAATACCAATAAGATCAGCATTGCCAGTGCCTCATTAACTGCATCTTTCTTATTGTGTGTTTTCAGGTTGACATATTTTAAAAACCTAACAATCATGCTGGAGAACTGTTTATGTTAGCTCAATAAGAGACTGACCATATTTGTGCATTGAATTCTTTTCACCCTTATAAGCTAAGCTTTTGATGAGACAGAGTGCCATTTCTGTATAGCTACAAATAATGAGCTAAATTTACTGCTGGCATTATTGAGTACAGTTCAAATCCATTTTATGTTCAGCTAACTAAAACATCAGTTTTGATTAACCAAGAAACAAAAATGAATTCTGAATTATTTCTAACAGCAGTTTTAGAAATCCAGAAATAGCGGCAATGAAAACCACAATAGATATTTTCAGTCTGGTTGCACTTTGTCGATGTCCTTTTCAAAACAATCAGCTCCTAAATTAACTTTCTGAGTGCATTCTTACCTTTGTGAGCATGCTGGTAAGGCGAGAAAGTGCTTGTGCCAGAGGTACTTGGGAAAATGGCTGAAATGCCAGAGTTAGCCCCTGCACCTGCAATATAAACAGAAATGCCATAAACTTCCATGGTTACTTTGTCCAGTCAAAGGAATATGTTGGCTCAAGTAAAAAGCGCTTTTCCTTCGCTTGATTGCATTCCCCATTTATTAGCAAAGAACCCATGAACTGGTCTTTTTTTGAAATGTCACCAATCCCAATATGCATTACTAGCATGCTGAAAGTTGCATTTTTGACTACATTTGACTACAGTTTTGCATAGTGTCTAGAGGGAGTGGAAGAAACCGAAGATCCTGAACAGTTACGAACTTAGAAGACCCCCAAGCATCTTCAGACACAGGCAGGGCCGAATGTTATAAATAGATTCCCATGTTACAGATCTAAACTGGGTAGCAAAAAGTTTTCCAGATTCAGCTGGTGATTCAAACCATTTATCACCCCCTCCTCCACTATTTGCAACTTCGGACTCTGAGACTCAGCTCAGAGTCAGCTCATGTAGATTCATCAGACTAGTGCTTCTCACAAGCATCCTTCATTAGCAGCATCGTTGTGAAGCTGTGATGGTATGCAAACCCCACAGGAAAACCAAGTAAAGGTGACAAATGGCAGTGCTGAATGCTTTTCTGTTCCATAGAGATGTACTGTCACAAAAGGGAATATTAAAATTTCCTGGGCAGTATGTTTCTTATGATTCCCATCGTCAGTCCAAATATACATTCTGGGGAGAGGGAAAATCCACTAAAACAGTAAAATTAAGAACTTTTCATACTTTATGCTGGCAGAGGGATGAGAGTGTCCAATAGGGGTTTTCATGTCTAAATTCCACAGTTAATGTTAAAAGTTAATTTTTCAGCTGGCGTAATAAGCCAAGATTTCAAAGCATTAAACCAAGTCATAAATTAATATATTTTAACAATACCAGACAATACTGCATACTCTTTGGAATAAGTCTTTCACATAGAATGGTCGTGGCATAGTATTCCAAATCAGAACAGAAATATTAGGGTTGGGGATAAACATCCTCTTAATTCTCAAATAAACTTTAATGCCACTGGTAAGCAGCTAATGCAAACAGATGCTGCCAGCAGACACTGAAAAACATTTTCTGTCTTGGAAGGGGCATGAAATCTCTGCTGCTTTATATTAGCTGTCTATGGAAAAAAATCCAATCATAATTATATTCAGCAGACTTAAAGGCAAAAAACTGTCATAGTCATCTGGTAAGGTGTGCACAGCACATGGCTTCACAAGTTAATTTGGCAACTAGAGTAGATGAGAGCTCACTGGGCCATTCTTTTGACCAAGTAAATATTTGAAGTAACCAAATCCACCAGGTAAACTTGACAGGAAATTAAGTGGTCTGGAATGGTCTGAGAAATGTTCCATGGTTAAGAACAAAGCAATATGCACATTCTTCAAATTAGGAGAAATGGCTTTTTAAAAAAGAATAAAAAGCATTACCTAACATAAAACATGGCTGCATGTAGTGAATAAGAAATGTACACTTAAAGTGGCCACAAAATACGAGTTGCAGGTGTCTTCAAAAGAAATTTTCTCTAACAATGATAAAACTTCTTTCAAACATCATTTGTTGGAAGGATATGGATTAATTTATTATAATTGGGATTTTTTCAAACTGAGTGTTTTCATAAAGTTTTAAATATACTAATTTATTAATTCAGATGCTTTTCATATTATGCAAATGACAGCCAGATTACGTAAGTCTTCCCCCTGGTCCTTTCTCTTTAGAATTTCTTCTAAAAAGAATTAGTTAGGAGCTCCAGGAACTGCAATGCAGCAGTAGACCATCTAGGGATCAGCAAATAAAGATGTCATCTGCGGGAATGTGGATACTGAGGACAGGTAATTTGTAAAAGTTTCAGCAATTCTTCATAAACCTGAAGTGAATCATCCTTTGTCGTGACCTATGTGTTTACTCATCATGGCTGGACAACAGAAGAAATGTAGTAAATAGCCAGTGCTGTAGTCTGATACTTTCCTTCATGCCCACAACTACCAGGCCTTCGCCTGTTCTTGCAGCCCGCCCTGCCAATCCAATTACAGCCAATTGTGATTCTGCACGATGCTTGCAAGCTGCAACAAGTTAACAATAGCTCCTCTTACGCTGCCTCTCGGTGCACACGGGCAAGCCGTGCTGCTTTGTCTGCCTGCACTTCAGCCAACAAGCTCCAGCTCATCTCACCCATGAGGGAATTTTATTGAACTCGCCTCTCTTTCCTTCACTTGTAGTATGTAGTCACTGAAGTATTTCTGCCTAATCAATCTTTTATTCACTTGATATTGTTAACCTTGTGTTTTCCATCCATCTGTGAAAGGAAGTAGAGCCTTTCAAGATGGGAAGTCACACAGCAGCACACAGAACAGGAACGGTAAGGAGGAAGGTCATCCATTCTTCATTGAGCACAAGTCCTATGAGGAGAGGCTGAGGGAGCTGGGGTTGTTTAATCTGGAGAAGAGGAGGCTTAGAGGTGACCTCATCACTCTCTTCAACTACCTGAAGGGAGGTTGTAGCCAGGTGGGGG